>NC_134037.1:225267846-225355864 GCF_965140245.1 Athene noctua | reverse complement strand
TAACTGTATCATAAATATTACAAATGCATGTTCAGAGTTTCAAACAACCTAACAAATTAGGTTCTGTGTTACTCTGGGATGCAAATTAAAATCTGAAAAAGGATAATACTCTTTTGATGCTTTTTAGTCTGAATTCATACATAGGTTACAAAGCCCTCAGTTGAGGGGGAAAAAATAACACACAAACACACCCCACCCCCCAAACCACAGCAAAAACCACCAAACTGCTGTAATTTTCATATCCAGCAAGGGTTTTTATGCCTTAGGACAGGATAAAGGATGTGTAACTTGTTAGATTGCAAGAAGATTAAAAGCGCTCTACTGAGAACCTGTATAATGATGACTCTAAGGACACACAAGGAATTTGTTCCACATGTACGCATCAGGGTTTGTTAATTTTCCTGTCACCCACAGGGACTATTCTCTTTCAGTTACTATTTAAAAAAAAAAAAAAAAATTATCAGAGACAAGGACTCTGAGTCTCATTTCTCATTTTATAGAGTAAGTTAATAGCAGATCACCTGATGTTAATAGAATTACAGTACTGAGAAGAAATTTAGTGCAAACTGTCAGTTTGGAATATAAAAATAGTAGTATGTTTTTTTTCCCTTTCAGGGTGTTTATTGCAACTCATCAATTCCAGTACTTTGTATGTGGAGTCAAGTGTCAAAGGGGTTCCACAACAACATAAGAATAGCAGTGTCAACATTGAATGGAATTTCCTGTTATATCATCCAGGATACATCATTTGTTTTACAATATTCTGAAGACCCTTTTTTAAAACTAGAAATAGACTTGAGGGGTTTTGTGATTTTTTTTTTTTTTTCTGTTTTGTTCTGTTTTCAATGATCTACAATATTTGTTCTCTGAGTGGAAAAGAAGAAATAGAAAAAAACCTATGAGCTTTAAAAGCCATTCTGAGAGGCAGAAGAGTCAAAGGGAATGAGGTCATTTATCACCACTGTGTAAAGGATAAAAATTCATACCAGGAAAGAGAAAAAAAGGCCTTAAGAAATTTTGGAGAAAATTATCATTTCAAGTGATAGCTTTCTAGCTTTACAGAAAAACAATATATGCATATAGTTTATTGGTTTTGGGCTATGGTTTCTTTCCTTCTGTTCAAATGCGTTTTGAAATTAAGATTAATTTAAGACATAGCAAAGGGATGGTCACTGATTATTTCATATATCCAAGTAGTTTTCCCAGAGTATAAAACCCTGAAAAAAAAATTAGTTGTATTATGATCAAATCACAAGGCTTTTGTCACTATTTCCATAACAAAACAAACAAACAAACAAACGAACAAAAACAGAAAGAAATTTTGAATATTTGTTTAAGGTATCAGAGAATTTAAGAGACCTCAGTAATTAAATTGACCCAGATGATTAGATATGATTCGGTCTAGGTATATAGCTGTTTCCTTTATCAGGATCCTTGTGTTTCATGTATAAATTACAGTGAAATAGTTAAAATAGAGAAGATAGCATTCACATTTCTACAGGCTGGAGCCATGGGCTGAGGCCAACTGGAGGAGTTTCCATAAGGCCAAATGCCGGGGGCTGCCCTTGGGCCACAACAACCCCCAGCAGCGCTACAGGCTTGGGGAGGAGTGGCTGGAGAGCTGCCAGTCAGAGAGGGACCTGGGGGTGCTGATTGACAGCCAGCTGAACAGGAGCCAGCAGTGTGCCCAGGTGGCCAAGAAGGCCAATGGCATCCTGGCTTGTGTCAGCAATAGCGTGGCCAGCAGGGACAGGGAAGGGATCTTACCCCTGTCCTCGGCACTGGTGAGGCCGCCCCTCGATTCCTGTGTTCAGTTTTGGGCCCCTCACTACAAAAAGGACATTGAATGACTCAAGCGTGTCCAGAGAAGGGCAACGAAGCTGGTGCAGGGTCTGGAGCACAGGTCGTACGAGGAGCGGCTGAGGGAACTGGGGGTGTTTAGTCTGGAGAAGAGGAGGCTGAGGGAAGACCTCATCGCCCTCTACAGCTGCCTGAAAGGAGGTTGCAGAGAGCTGGGGATGAGCGTCTTTAACCAAGTAGTAAGTGATAGGACAAGGGGTAATGGCCTCAAGCTGCACCAGGGAAGGTTTAGACTGGATATTAGGAAGCATTTCTTTACAGAACAGGTTGTTAGGCATCGGAATGGGCTGCCCAGGGCAGTGGTGGAGTCCCCATCCCTGGAGGTGTTTAAGAGTTGGGTTGACATAGCGCTGAGGGATATGGTGTAGTTGGGAACTGTCAGTGTTAGGTGAACGGTTGGACTGGATGTTCTTCAAGGTCCTTTCCAACCTAGATGATTCTGTGATTCTATGATTATATCTACCTGTTCTTGGGTTTGAACTCTCTGTGAAATTGTACTAAAACCAAAATCCAGAATGAAGGACATCATATTCAATAAGGAAGCCATCAGATTTTATTTGATTTTATTTATTTATT
Source organism: Athene noctua (assembly GCF_965140245.1). NCBI lineage: Eukaryota > Metazoa > Chordata > Aves > Strigiformes > Strigidae > Athene > Athene noctua. The sequence continues at coordinate 225,353,428 of NC_134037.1, read as the reverse complement.
TAGACAAATTAGGAAATTTCTGTATATATACAAGTGTGATGGGTTACCTTTAGCTCGCTGCCAGGTTCCCACCTAGCCCTCTCTCACTCACCATCCTCAACAGAACAGGGGGAGAAAATAAGATGAAAAAGTTTGTGGGTTGAGACAGGCACAGGGAGATAATTTACCACTTGTCGTTACAGGAAAAACAGACTTGACTTGGGGAAAAATAATTTCATTTGTTGCTAATTAAAAATAGAGTAGGACAGTGAGAAACAAGTTAAAAACAAAAACCACCTTCCTCCCATCCCCCACTTTTTCCCAGGCTCAATTTTACTCCTTCATTCCTGACTGAATATTCTACCTCTTCCTCCTGAACTGAGGGTTACATAACACTTCGTCTCTGCTGCCCTTTCCTCCTCATGCTGTTACCCTTCTCCAGTTTGGTGTCCCTTCCATGGGATACAGTCCTTCACGATCTTCTCTAATGTGGGCCCTTCTTACTACTGCAGTGCTTCAAGAACTGCTCAGTGTGGGTCTTTTGCATGAGATGCAGTCCTTCAGGACTGCTCAAGAGTGGGTCCCCTTTGGGTCACAGGTCCTACCAGAAAACCTGCTCCTGGAGCACCTCCTCCCCCTCTTTCTTGGTATCTGCAAGGCTCTTTCTCTTTCATTTTTCTTCACTCCTCACTGTACTTTTTACATTTTCCTAAATATACTTTTCAAAATACACTTTTCCTAAATATGCTTTCCCACCACTTTTTCTGAGGGGCTCAGCCATGCCCTGTGCTGGGTTGGTTGCAGCCGACTGGAATCAGCTGTGTCCAGCACAGGGCAGCCACAGACTCTCCTCACAGAGGCTGCTCCTGCAGACTTCGCTGCCAAAACTTGGGCACCTACACCCAATAAAAAAAAAGTAATAAACCAGTATGTTTACAAATAAGGAGACCCAGTGGGGGAGTCAGTTGTTAAGAAAACCTTCTTAGGAAAAACATTTGAAGAGATGAAATTTCTGAAAGAGCTCAGTGCAAAAGAGGTAAGAAAAGTACGCTGGTAATTACTGTAGCCTTCAGTTTTTCTCACTGGCATCTGATTATAAACTTAAGGTACTGAAATTATATTGGTGCTTTTGCTACTGATCTTCAACAACTGGTTAAAAATTACATTGCAATTTTTTAGCAATCATACTGATTCCAATTTCATGCCAAAATTGTTCTGACAGGCTTTTTCTACCAAAAGGAGGTTAATGAATCTTTTTGAAAATACTCTTTCTTGTTTGCATTGATGTTAACTGTGACTACTTTCTTGTCTAGACAAAAAAAAAAAACAAACCAAACATCTAATGTGATCAAGGGCTCTTCTGTGACACCCTTTCTTTAAAGTATGGGTGAAAGCTGGAATGAAATACCTCCAAAATGACAATGACACACAGAAAAAAAAATCTTAATTTCAGGAAATCTCTGTAAAGATAGTGAGAAAATCTATTGCATAGGTTGTGTTTTGAAAGATGAGAAAATTAAATAAAAAAAGAAAAACATAACACTGATGATAGGAAAAAAAGAAAAATCTGTGCATTGTGCATTTCAGTTTTATACATGTGTGATATTTCAGGACTGAGATATTACAGGCAGAAAACAAGTTGTGCTGGTTTTGGCTGGGGTAGAGTTTATTCTTTTACTAGTTGCTGTTGTTGGGCAAAGTTTTGGATTTTTTCTAGAAACAGTGTTTATAATACAAAGATATTTTAGTTATTGAACGTTATTGTTGAACGGTGCTTACACAGCATCAAAGCCTTTTCTGCTTCTCATACCACCCCACCAGTGAGTAGGCTGGGGGTGTACAAAAAGTTAGGAGGGGACACAGCTGGGACAGCTGACCGCAACTGACCAAAGGGATATTCCATACCATATGGCGTCATGCTCAACATATAAAACTAGGGGAAGAAGGAGGAAGAGGGTGACATTTGGAGTTATGGCATTTTGACTTCCAAAGTAACTGTTAACATGTGATGGAGTTCTGCTTTCCTGGACACCTGCCTGCCAATGGGAAGTGGTGGATTAATTACTTGGTTTGCTTTGTTGACATGCACAGCTTTTTCTTTACCTGTGAAACTGTCTTTATTTCAGCCCAGTTTTCTTACTACTCTTCCGATTTTTTCCCTCATCCCACTGCAGAGTAAGTGAGAGAGCGAATGGCTGTGTGGGGCTTAGTTGCTGACTGGAGTTAAACCAATACAAGTGTATTTTTCACTGCCATGCTACTGATACTCCCATGTGAGTCTTTTAATCTTCTGTTATACAGTCCTGCTGATAAATAAATGAAAAAGTTCTGCTTCAGCAGGGCAACATGCACTGAAATGTTGTAATTAATTTTTAGATCATACCTTCCAAATGCACGTTGGATGCAAGCTGAACTAACACTTTTAAGAAAATAAGTGGACAGGTACAAAACACATAGTTCCATTTACATCATCAGATAAAGGTGTCATCAGTAGTTACATAATATCTTTCCTTTGTTTAAGAAATTTATGTTAAGAATACTAGTAGACTTATGAAAAAAAAAAAAAAAAACAAACAGGACTGAAAGAAATTTTAAGAGATTATCTGCTCCATTCCTTTTAATGCAAAGTCAGCTATATTTTTCTAGATTTTTTTTTTTTTTTTTTTTCCCCAGATTTCCAGTAATGGAGTTTCTGGAGCATCACACACACACACACACACACACCCCCAATCCATTAAAAGTGCTATACAGTTTTTATGAACTAAGAGGTTCTATTTGCTGTTTTTTCTTTTATTGTTTCCAAAGTTCATTATCTACATATCTGTAATCAACATTTTGTAGAAAATTGTAGATGGATATCAGTGTTGCCCAGTCTTAAATGAGTACCAACACCCTGGTACTGAGATGTCTGAGTGCACCACTACTTTGGTCTCTGGCCCTTCTCCCTGTGGAAAACAATTTTGGTTTATTACCCTGATTTAGGCTGTGGAGACCAACAGCAAGGCTGCCCAATGAGTAGCCCCAGACAGCACCATTCACGTTGCTTATTATCATTTCCCATTTCTTGACACTTCCTCTAGCTGTCCTCATAGCTCCCTTGTTCCTTCCCAGTCTCCTCTCAAACATGTAATTCTCACTTAATTACTTTTCTCCTTTAGTATCAATCTTGCTACATCTGCATCCAAATTTTCTATTTCTAATACATTACCAAGGTAATCTCTGACCTTTATGGCATTACTGATCTAGTTATTAAGGTGCTGTTGACTTCAGAAGATTGTACTTCTGTAAAGGTCCCCAATATCCCCTGCCAGTGATCTGTGATATTTAGTCAGTTCTCACATAACTGCACCCTAAGCACCTGTGAAATCTGACCGTCCTTCATAGTGCAATCATTAACATTTGCCAGCTGTTGCACTATTATCTGTTATAACCAAAAATTTCTCATGTGACGACCAGTAGTTTTTCATATGCTGCTAAATTAGCTTAACATCAGGGTCCTAGTCAGTGGCTTACTTGTCTAATTTTGTACCCCAAACAGTATTCTCCTATATTCGGGGAGGGGAATTTCACAACATTAATATTTATCTGTAAAGAATGGAAAGCTTAGAAATTTTCTGACTGTAGTCTGAACAAGACACTTTATAGCTTCACCACAGCATAAAGCATTGCTTATTGCCAATTTAGTGAAAAACGTAGTTTTTGCCTTTGCACATTTAACAGTGTTAAAACATACCCAATATCCAAATTTCTTGCCTCCCACAATACTTTTCTGTGGTTCATTAACTACAGCTCAAAAATATTTGCAAATGTCTTCAGCCACACTGTTTTGAATTTGTAGAAAACTACTAGGCTATCAACTTCGGCTATCACACTGTTTATGATAAGTGCGATACTCCCAGAAAGACAAATTCTTTCTCAGCAAGCAGAACCAGAGATATCCTGTAGTGTGCACAGCAAAATTGGTTTTGTTGATTAGTTAGCTCACGCAGTAAACAAAACATTGAGTTCTCAACCAAAACCTCAGGCTGTGAAAGTCACTTTACAGTTAAGTTCACAGCTAACTGTTGTTATAATAGTTATGCTTTACTGTAAATATTCTCTAACCACCCTATTTTTTCTAACACTTTTGCCTTAAAACGTTATTCATATACATTACTCATGAAATAGAAAACACCTGCAGAATATATCTACAAATTTATTAAAGCATCGTTGAAAATCTACAATTCTGATGATATAATAAAAAAGAGTATTCTGCCCATTAAAGGAGAACTACATAATTTTAAATGGAAGTCCCTTAAAGTTATTTCTTTACATGTGTATCATCAGCAGTACCTAAACAGAACTTTTTAAAAACACTTTTTGTTGTTGTGTTGGTGTTAGAAATTAAGTAAGAAGAGAAAGGCGCCATTAAGAGACTACCTTTCACAGCTGTATCTTGGACAGACCTATATAAATCAGTAGCCAAGGAAGAAGACTACAAGAGGCTGAGAAAATATTAACAGTTCTGGAGAAAGGTGAAAGAATTTGCCATCAAACTATTGCTATCACTATTAGACCACATAAGCGGATCACCAGATATATATATTTCCTCATCTGTGGGAAACCTGTTATTTGAGACAGAGAATTGTCTAATGACCTATTGATGTATGGTAAGAAAAGGTCAAAGGAGTGGTTAACTCTAAGCAGATATTGGATTTATTGAGAAATTAAATCAAAGTTACAGCAAAAACAAAGAATACTTTGGGGTTTTCGAGTATCTTTCTATATATATATAACAAGTAACATGGTTTAAAAGAAATTTGGATTTGTAACTAATGGATTTATTAACAAAATTTATTAATGTAATTCATCAGCAGTGAGTGAACTATACATTCAGGATTACTATCAGCAATAAGAAAATAAATGACAATACTAGAAACTGATAAAGTATTAATAAAAACTTATAGATTTCAATACACCCTTCTGTAGCTAATTCCAAAATTATTGGTTCCCAGTCCAGTTACAATGACACTAGCACAGTTCAAATAATTTATATGTGTGGTAAAAACCCTAGTTAACTTAAAAACACTACTAGTCCACACTTTCACTTCATAAAAGGTCTAAGAACAGTGGTTCCAGTGGCCGGGGGGGTGGTGGTGGTGGTGTAGAGGGGGCTCAGTCTATGGTGAGTGGTCAGCATCTCAAGTCTTTTTCAGGGAGAGGTACGATGATAATGATGGCTTCTAACTTCTTGCTTCAGAATCAGCTTGTCATAATTTTTACATGTTACTAACACATATTCTGCAGCTTGGTCTTCACACTCATGTTGCATCTGAATTTACTGTGTGTCAAATTCATGGTATTTTACATATTTTTACTTAATTAAAAAAATAATTAAGTAAGTTAATGTAAGCGGAAATAAAACCCAACCATTTATTATATTTATCTATCAGCATTCATGAATCTTTGAGTTCAGATAACAAAAGACATGGATCAAAATAAGTAACTGCCCTACAAAACAAAACAAAACAAAACAAAGCAAAGCAAAACAAAACAAAACAAAACCAAACAGACTCTTGTATTTCCAGGTCAAGGAAGAAAAGAAATTGAAACAGAGCTGGATGGAAACAGGGGAAGAAGGTTTTGGGTTCAAGTAATTTTTCCTTCAAAACCAAACACAAAGAAGCTATCCACACCTGACAATATTTTGCTGACTAAAAGCCAGGTGAAGTTTGAATGAGGAGTGAGATACAGAGTGAAAAGGCACTTATACTTTTAAGTTCTCAGACTTATAAAAATTCAAATTCAGTCACCTGCTTCCTCTAGCAGAGTTCAAATTACGAGCACCTTTCTTTTGTAGGTAGCACATGGGCAAAGATGCTAGTTTACGAATGCTGTTCAAAACTTCCAGTACTGTACTACCAAAATGCCAAAACCAATCACTAAGAAGTATGCCTTTGGGTCAGTTTTCTACTCCTCAGCCTGATGTCTACTTGAAACCCATATTCATAACTTGAGAGTAGCCTGTACATTTAGGATCCTAAACAAATTAACAATTATTTCATTATTCTCTTTTGAGGATAGGTGGTCATGGACAAAGAGAAGGGAAAGAAAGAGAGTCTAGAGAACTATCAGCCAGTCAGTGTAACTTCAGTTCCTAGGAAGGTAATGGAGAAAATCCTCTTGGAAGACATGTCCAAACCCCTGAAGTGTAAGAACGTGATTGAAAACAGTTCACCCAGACTTACTAGATTGCCTTCTGTGACAGGATGTGTGGTTCAGTGGATGAGGGGAGAGCAGTAGAGGTCTTTTATCTTGGCTTTAACAAGGCCTTTGACATAATCTGCCATAATATCCTTAGAGTGAAAGTGGTGAGATACAATCTGAATAAGTGAACTACACTGCAAGTGGAAAACTGTCTACACAAAATCCAAATGATGTCTGTTTAATAATGGTTTCCTAAAGGGTTGATACCACTGTGGGTAATGTTTAGTCACTTATTAGTGACAAGGATGATGGATTAGATTGCACTGACACCACGTTCTTAGATGATATCAAACTGGGGGAGTGCTTGACACACTGGAGGGTAGGATTGCTATTCAGAGAGACCTCAACAAGGTAGAGAAATGGGCTTACAGGTATGTGAATTTCAGCAGAGGAAATTGTAGAGTTCTGAAGCTGGAGAGGAATAATCCAATGTATCAGAACATGTTGGAGTCAACTGGGAGCTGTACATTAATATGAGCCAGGGGTTGCCCAGAGAGTGAAAAAGTCCCGCTGTATCCTGGGATGTATTAGCAAGATTGTGGACCCAGCAGGTTCAGGTGAATGACCCTTTCCCTCTACCCAACACTTGTAAAGTTGCACCTGGAATGTCGTGCTTATTTTTGGGAGCTCTCACAGAAGTAAAATATTTATATACTGAAGACAGCTGGTCCCTCAGACAAGGGGGACAAGTGACTCAGATTCGCAAATCCCCAATTGGAGCGGACAACAAGTCTCCAAGTTCAAGCGTTTATTAACTACCCACAATGTACTAATTGAGCACACGATAATTGGCTAAGTATATAACAAGTTGTGGCAAGCAATATGATATGCCTTGCACTTCTTAATGGAAAAAGGAAAAGAAGGAGATAGAGGGAATGGGGGAATACAGATCACCGGTCTGGGTTCCTGCGCTGGTCCCGCCAGCGAGGGTTCCAGGAGGCGGCCATCTTTTTCGCTGGTATCCGTCTTCTTCACTTCACTGCTCTCTCCAGATGGCCGGGGGGCAGGGGGGGTTGGGGGCGCGGGCAGGGAGAGGGGCAGAGAGAGCCCTTTCTTCCCCCCTTGGATTTATACCCACTTTCCTTGGGTCCGTCCCCTAGGTCGACCCACATAGCTACATATCCCATGTACGGGGAGGGGTAAGGTGTTTCATGGGATGATGTCATTAGCATGATCGTGTCAGCCCTCATTAGTATATTGAGGGGTGTTAACTTTAATATGCATTTCGTGGATAATGAAGCGAAGTTCATTCACCGGACACATGGCCCTTGAAATGTGCCCAGGTGCCCCAGAGGAGAGCCGTCCTGTCTCCACAGGGCTCTCTCCCCCAGCTACATCAGGCAGCGTTATCAGCTTCGGCCTCCACAGAATGCACCCTGTGACTCAGAGTTTTGTCTTGCGAGTGTTTGAGGCATTCCTCGATCAGCCTCAACTTTTGCTTTCCCAGGTTGTTTGTCTTAGTTTCTCACAGGCCTGGTTTCTCGTCTCTCACAGTTGGTCAAGAGGCTGGAAAATGTGGCATACAAGGAGATGCTGCAAGAGTTGGGTGGCTTTAGCATGGAGAAGAGAAGACTAAATCGGGATCTTATTGCTGTCTTCAGTTACCTAATAAAGAAGTCAATGCCAGATCTTCCTGAAAAGACACAGTGGACAAAAGCTGCAAGACTAGAAAGTTATCATCAGATATAAGGAACACTTCTTATATTTAGAGAAGTCAAATAATGGAACAGCCATAAGAGGCTGTGGAATCTCCTCAGCTTGACCTAAGTTGGTCCTGCTTTTTTGAGAGTTTTTCTTGTTATTTGACCAATAATTTTTTCTTGAGTAGTGTAGTCATATATGAAAATTTATCTACTGAAGCCTAAGCAAAAAAAATTTTCTGCTTATAAGTAGGGAGAGAATCAAATTACATTTGTGAACATTATTGATCTGGGGATGAGAGTAATAAAATGAAAGAGAAAAAAAACATAATGTACAGATTCATCTTGTATTCTAAAGGAGAGAACATCTTCAAAATCCACAGTTCAATACTCAAGAATGAATGACCCTTTAGGTGTTCCACAGATAGTACCCTGCAGTCTTCATCACTTAAGAAGGACTCCATGACTGGACTACCTTGCAACTGATTAATAATTTTTTGATAAAATCAAGGTCTAAAATTCCAGTGAGTTTGTTATCCAAACATTGGGCTTCTTTTTTTTATTTATTTTTTTTATTATTATTATTCTCTGTTTTCCTTAGTAAATGCAGACAATGTATTTTGCTGGAGTCCTCTCTGCTTACATCTTTGTCTTCCATTTTAATCTGCTAAAATAATAAAAGGTCCCATTGATTTTAATAGGACATGGGTCAGATCTAAAGAGTTATTTCATGTGTAAAATATCTATGTATCATCAAATTTATTAACACTAAAAGGTGCCAATATTTTTTGTTCAAATTAGCTTCGTGGGTATTTTCCACAAACAAAATTGGAAAAGCAGATTTATTGTGGCTTAACTGCAGAAAATGTGTATGCTTTCTGTATATTGTTAACATATATTTGACAATATGTAATACTTCTCCTGTGAAGTAAGATTGAAAAACAAAACAAAACAAAACAAAACTCATCCAGGAAGAATACAAGAGGTTCTAATTTCTTCTTAGTATTCGCTCTAATTCTCTTTTAATCATTCAAGATAGACAATATATTTTTTTCCTTTTTTTTTTTTTTTTTCCCCAATGTGGATTTTCTCTATTAAGGAACTGCCTTCAGACTTTCACTTCTGTCCACTAGCTTCTCAATTTAATATGTTGTAAGATTTTATTTGTCATGTTGATGGGTTAGATAAACCCGACTTTTAGAAAATTAACAAAATAAATCCTGTTGGCTCAGTGAAAAAAAAAAAAAAAAAGCAAACACAAAACCAAAACAACAGACCTCTAAATAAACATCATAAAAATGACCAAATTTTAATTATCTGTTTTACTTAAGTCTAGTCAAATAACTTAAGTACCATGACAAGTTTAAATTTCACTACCTAATATGTCTAAAAGCTTGTCTCTTCTCAACATCTTCAGAAATTATTTTCCTTCTCTTCTTCAATTAATATAACTTTCTGAAATGTGTCCTTTCTAGAATACATACTCCGTCAAATCAATGAATCTTGAAATGCCTCAAGACTTCTATATTCTCTTCAATACATCCCTCCCATGCAAAAACAAAGTTTCAAAATATTTTGACCATATATTCTTTGCAATATCCATGATCCAATTACTCATTTACAGTTGTTTGGCATGATATAGTCATATCCTCCTGCTATTAACTTGGAAGTATTTTCCTTTTCCCTTTCCCTTTCCTTTTCCCTCTAATATAGATAAAATACAGTCACAGAACATCTGATTTTGCTAGGGTTTTTGAAAGGTATTAGATTACAAAGCAATCTACAAATCCTGAGTCTACAAACAGCTAAATCAAGATGACTAAATAAAAGACATTTCATGTAGAGCAAGGTCATTTTGGTGGATAAAATTGTGTTTGCAGATAAAGAATCATTGCATCAAATAATTATTTAATTTGTTAAAGGACCTCTGGAGGTCATCTGGATAAAAGTTAAACAGGAGTTTAAACTGCACAGCTGTTTGTGCACCACTTTGCATAGAAGGGTACACAGGAGAGAGACAACTCAGTTCACAAGAGCATATGCTTCCTGGTGGCGATGCAGCACAGGACATCGTCCCTGGCAGTCACTGCAACAACTGTGCCTATAACACGAGCATCCCTGACCCAGCTGGAGCTCTTGAGGATAAATGCAGCCCTGCAGGTCTGGACTGCAAGGACTCCTGGGGCTTCTTGGTAAGCCCAAGACCAGGGTCAATGCCTTCCTTCCTGCGGGATATGAATGCTTATGATCTATGCTGCCAATTAAAGGAGGTGTGGGAGGATGTCAGCAGTCTGTGAAGCATCAGGGATTATAAGAAAGAAATTGACTGGATATTCTCCAAGACCCTGCACCTTCAAAAGCCTGAACTCCAGCTGTGCTGAGGGAGGGGTAGGCAGAATTCGATCTTTGGAATGGAAATGGAGACTCCTGTAACAGTGAAGAGAGAAAGCTCATGACTTCTGGCACCAGGAGGAGAGGTCCTGCTCTATCTGCAGAGCTACAATTACAGAACAAGGTCAGTTCCCTGATTGCAGAAGAGGGCCTCTGAGCCACCTGGGCATGAAATCCCAGATGTTTTTCTCCTTGATCCTGCCGGTGAGTGGGGAAGGGCTTCAGAAGGACAGAAAAGATTCTATGGATCATCAACTGGTTGTGCAGGAGGTGTCAGCAACAAGGTTTTGGTCACTACAACCATGGAACCTTCTTTGATAATAAAGATCTGCTTAAAAGATACAGGAACCTGATCAAATTGAGGAAAGGAACTTTTAACTTCAAGGTGGCCAACCTGGTAAAAACTTTAACTATGAATGACAAGGAATGGAGATGATGACCAATAGTCAAGAGATGACATGATAGACCTGGACAGCAAGGAAAGAGTTAAAGGTGGCATGAACAGGAGGGATCTCACAATCAACAGAAGTAGGGTTGAAAGGGGCCCAGTTCAAATGCATTCACACAAATAAGTAAATGCTTAAAGGACAACATTTTAGGGAAAGCTCTCACACTTTTACTGGAAAAACGATACCACCAGTTATTTCGGTGAAGTGTCTGTACAGTAGTGCACACAGCCTGGTGAGCAAACAAGGAGGAACTGGAAGTCCGCATGAAGTTATACAGCTACAACGTCACTGGGATCGTGGAGACATACAGGGGCATCTGACAGGACTGGAGCACTGCAATGGATAGAGACAGGCTTTTCAGGAAGGTCAGGTTGGGTAGTTGAGGAGAGGGAATTGCCCTTTATGTAAGAGAGCTGCTGGAATGCATGGAGCTTTGCCTAGGGATGGTGATGAATCTGTTGAGACCTTATGAGTCTGGTGAGCAGAGCAGTGGGGGTCATATTGCAAGTATCTGCTGTAGACTGCTAATCAGGAAGAAATAGATGAAACCTTCTCTGGACAACTTGAAGATATTTCACGATCACAAGCCCTGGTCCTCATGTGTGGCCATAAACATCCTGAATTCTTCTGGAGGGACAATACAGAAAGAAAAAATCAGTTCAGAAGAATATTGACAAGAGCATCCTGTCACACGTGGTTGAGGAACCAATGAGGGCAGACATGTTTCTCAAATTTACAAACAAGGGTTAAGCATGTGAAGGCTGGTGGCAGCCTTGACTGCTGCAGTTATGAGAAGGTGGAGCTCTTGAGAAGAGGGCAAAAAAGTAAAAAATGGGATCACACCACCAAGGGACTTTAGGAGAGCACACTTTGATTTCTTCAGGAATGTCTTGCAAGAGCCTAATGGGATATGGGCCTAGAGAAAGAGGAGTCCAGATGATTTGGTTGTTATGAAGGGATCACCTCCTCCAAGCTCATGAATGCTCCATTACAACAAGGATAAAATCAAGCAGAGAAAACAGGACTTTAATGTGAATGAACATGGGACTCCTGACAAAACACAAATATAAAAAGGAAGCACACAAGAGGCAGAACTAGGAAAATGTGACCCATGAGGAGTATAGAGACACTGTCTAAACAGTGGATAAAAAAACTGGCTGGATGGCTGGTTGTCGTGAATAGAGTTAAATCCAGTTGGTGGCTAGTCACAAGTGGTGTTCTAGGGCCAGTTTAATATCTTTATCAATGATCTGGATGAGGGCATTGAGTGCGCTCTCATGAAGTTTGCAGACAACATCAATTTGGCTGGGAGTGTTTATCTACTTGAAGTTAGAAAGGGTATACAGAGGAATCTGGACAGGCTGGATTGATGGACCGAGGCCTATTGTATGACATTCAACAAGGCTAAGTGCTGGGTCCTGCACTTGGGTCACAACACCACCATGCAATGCTACAGGCTTGAGGAAGAGGGGCTGGAAAGCTGCCTGGTGGAAAAGGACCTGGGGGTGTTGGTCGACAGTCAGCTGAATATGAGCCAGTAGTGTGCCCAGGTGGCCAAGAAGGCCAATGGCATCCTGACTTGTACCAGAAATAGTGTGGCCAACAGGACTAGGGAAATTATTGTCTCCTTGTACTTGGCACTGGTGAAGCTGCACTTCGAATACTGTGTTCAGTTTTGGGCCCCTCACTAAAAGAAAGACATTGAGGTGCTTGAGTGTGTTCAAAGAAGGGCAACAAAGATGGTGAAGGGTCTAGAGCATAAGTCTTATGAGGAGTGTCTGAGGAACTGGCATTGTTCAGTCTGGAGAAAAGGAGGCTCAGGTGAGACCTTGTTTCTCCCTATGACTGTCTCAGGGACATGACTTAGTGGTGGATTTGGCAGTGTTAGGTTTACGGTTGTACTCTATGACCTTACAGATCTTTTCCAAGTTAAATGATTTTATGATTCTATAAACCAACAGGGTTAGGAAAGCCAAGGTCTACCTGGAATTGAATCTGGTAAGAGACACGAATGTTAAAAAATAAGGCTTCTACAATGTCATGGTTTGAACCTAGAGGGCAACTGAGCACCAAGCAGTCACTCAATCACCCTTTCCCCCTCCAGCTCTGAGAAGGAGTAAAATGAATCAAAAGGCTCAGGAACTGAGATAAGGACAGGGAGGGGTGGTGCAATCATTACATTCAGGGGCAAAAGACAGGCTCATTAGGGGAAGAAAAAAGGGCATCACTAATTTAAAACACTAAGAGAACAACACTTAGCAGACAGAACGGGACAGTGAGAAGCATTACAACATCTTAAAAACACCTCCCCCCACCCCTTCCTTCTTCCCCGGCTCAGTTTTTTTCCCAATCTCTCTACCTCCTCCCCACAGCAATGCAGAGACAGGGGATGGGAGGTGCAATCAGTCTGCCACTTCTTCCTGCAAAGGGGTAGAAGCATTTTTCTGCATTCTTCCTTCTGCTCCACATGGATCCCTTCTCATGGGAGACAGTCCTCCATGAAATTTCTCTGGAATTTCTTCCCATGGGCCTCAGTCATTCCCATGCTGCTCTGGCATGGGTCATCCCTGTGTGTTGCAGTCCTCCCAGTGCCAAACTATAGCAGTAGAGGTTTATTCTTCCCTCAGAATCCCGGCCTCCTTTAAGTGCAGCTGCCTTCTGCAGTGTGGAGTCCTCCAAAAGGCGCAGGTTGGCCTCTGCTCCACCGTGAACATTCCTGAGTGGCAGTAAGGGTGGTCCTGCTGTCTAACCATGGGATACAGCCGGGGCTCTCTTCCTCGGTTCACCTCCCCCCCTTCCTTCCCCTTCCTTTCACTGACCTCAGTGTTTGCATAGGTGTCCTTCTTGTAACTCCTCCTCACAAGTCCTCACCCCCTCTGAGATTCCCCTTCATAAATACGTTATCATAGAGGCATGGCCACCATTGCTAATTGGCTCGGCCTTGGCCAAAGGCAGGTCTGACTTGGAGCCAGCAGAGCTTTAGAAAACTTCTCACAGGGGGTGATACAGAGAAATGATTACTTGTTTTGAGACTTATTTACTTATAGCAAACTGCTTAGCAACTTTTTTACTTACTTATAGCAACTTATAGTATTCCTTATAGTATTTTTGAATATTGATAAGAATCCTGCTTGCTCAGACTGTTCTGTGGAATTTTACCAAGGACTAATGTGTTCATCAAAACACAGCAGTTTACTGTGAAAATCTACCAATAACTGCAGCGTTCAGCGAAATATCATGGTTATGTCCTTGGGAAACAGATGGGTTCCCCCGCCCCCCCCCCCCCCCCCAACTAGATGGGCCTGGTGATGAGTAAAGATAGCCATATAAGGATGGTAGAAGTTCCATTGGTTCTCTTAGATAAGATAGAATAAATAAACCAGGTGAAAAACACTCTTTTTATTCAAGAAATTGGCCAAGAGAATCTGCACATGCTCTGGGGAAAAGTACAAGGTGAGAAAGACTGTGAGCCTTCCTCCCAAAGACCCCCAAAGATGACCACCAGGAGGCAATGTGCAGGTGCAGAGAGAACATAAACTGCTGACATAAGCCTTTACCTTTCTAACTAACCCAGCCTTACTCATGTATATGTAGGTTTGTGTTATGTAATCCAATGAATATGGATATTCACACTCTATAAGTTTCTGGTAAAATGTGCGGTGGGAGTGCAAGCTTTGTGGAGAAATCCCCTTGCACCTGGTGCCGGAGTAAAAATACCTGCTTTATAACTCTATTTGAGTTGTAGAGTCTTTTTTCTGTGAATCAGGGGCCACCACTGTAATCTTGCTCCCACTACCAAAAACCTTGCAACAGAAACCCAGTGCATACAAGTACATTGGCAGAGAAAGAAAGACTAGGGAAAATGTGGGCCCAGTGCTGAATGAGACAGGGAACTTGGTGACAAAGGTGGTGGAAACAGACGAGGTACTCGGTGACTTTACTACTAAGACTTTACTGATGATTCTTAGTCTTTACAGGTAAGACCAGCCTTCAGGACTCCCAGGGTTGTGAGACCAGTGTGAAAGTCTGGAGTAAGAAAAACTTAAAATTGTTGGAGTAGGATCAGGTTAGGGAATAATTAGACTGGATATAAACAAATTCATGGAACCTGATGGCATGGATTCATGAGTTCTGAGGGAGCTAACTAATGTTATTCTTGGTCCTCTCTCAATAATATTTGGAACATCATGGTGATCAGGAAGAGTTTCTGAGGCCTGGAAGAAAACAAATGACCCTTCTATCCTCAAGAAAGGCAAGAGGAAGCATCTAGAGAACAACAGATGTATCAGCCTCACCCCTGATCCTGCAAAAGGTGGTAGAGCTTATCCTCCTGGAAACCATTTCCAAACATAAAGACAAGAAGGTGATCTCAAGAAGTCAGGATGGATTTATGAAGGGGAAATAATATGTGACGAACCCTGGTAGCCTTCTGCAATGAGGTGATTTGCTTGGAGGATAAGAGATGAAAAGTAGATGTCGTTTATCTCTAATGTAGTAAAGCTTTTGAAATGGTCTCACATAACATCCTCAAAGGCGAACTAAGTATGGATAAGTTAACTGGACACTGAAATGGACTGAAAAGTGGTTCATCCGCTGGGCTCAAAGTGGTACAAGCCCAACCAGAGACTAGTGACTAACAATGTACTCCAGGACTAATTGAGGCTAAGACTGTTTAATATGTTCATTAGTTACCGAGATTATGGGACAATTGCACCTTCAGTAACCTTGCAAATGGTGCAAAACTGGGAGAAGTGTTTTATAAATCGAATGGGTGTGCTGCCATATAGATTCACCTTGACAGTCTGGAGAAATGAGGAGAGAGGAATCTTATGAAGTTCAACCAGGTAAAATTTGAAGCCTATCATCTGGGAAGGAATAAATCCAAGCACCAGGCTCGGGGAAAACTAGTTGGAAAACAGTTTTACAGAGAAGAACGTGTGCGTTCTGGTGAACAATAAGTTAAGCAAAAGTTGATAGTGTGGCTTTGTGGCAAAGAATGCCAAAAGAGAGCGTTGAGACTGGTTAGCCTGGAGAAGAGAAAGCTCAGGGGTATCTTAGCAATGTGTAGAAATGCTGTGTATGAGAAGGAAAGAAGATGGACCCAGATGCCCAGACAAGAGACTATAGGCACAAATTGAAGTACAATAAATTCTTACCCTTGGGTGACCTACTTCTGCTGACCATGCTTTGAGCAGGTGGGTTGGACTATATGATCTGCAGAGATCCCTTCCAACTTTATCCATGCGCTGATATTGTGATTCTGTAAACGGAAAAGTGGGTAATACTCTTTTAAATTATGTTGATAGGTTTTTATTAATTTTGTTTTGGGAATAGATATTAGACAGAAAAGCAGGAATAAATACATAAACAGCAGAATAAAAGAAAAGCCTGGAATCTACTGTTATTAGATACTTTGGCATGCTAAACTAAGACAACTATAAAGTAATCTTTGCAAAGTAAGGGCCTCCTAGCATTTCTAACAAAAATTCAAGGGATGTTTTTAAGAATGGAGGTATAGATTTGGAAGGAAGAAATGTCTGCAGGAAAAACAACATTCTTGGAAAAATTTCCCTATCCCACATCGAATTGTGAAACGGTAATGTCCAGTTCGGGAAGAAAAGCACATTCAAGTGAGTAGAAGTGTGTGAGGGAGTCTGTGATCACTACCGAAGCTCAAGCAGGACTAGCGAGAGAGTAGGTGAAGAGATCTGGGAATCAGGCAAGTGTGTGTGACTCTAAGGGCAAGACCATGGGAGGGGCTGGCTATTGGGGAGACCGAAGAAGTTCAACACTGACAAAGCGGACAAAGAGTTTGTGGGGTCAGGGGGTCTCAAGGGGCAAGAATCTTGTGTGTGTCTGTGCCTCTAAGGGTGACACTATGAGGAGAGTTGACTATTGTGGTACTAGAGGACTCTGTGTGCATCCACGTGTGAGTGAGACTGTATCAGTAACTGGAGTGGGGCTGTGACTCCAGGGCCCTTATGTCAAGGTGCCAGAAACAGGTGAAACAGGGATTCAGGGGCAGGTACTGAACAGAATACGTGTCTGAGCCCAGCTGCTGGAGGATTCACATCGTACTTTTGTACACACACGTACATATATGTATATGTATATGTATATATACACATACACACAAATATTTCCTAGTAATGGACCTTTATCCTGCTCATCTGGAGAGGTACTTAGGATGAGGTTGTTGGTGTTGTCTGTATTCATGCGTGTACTCTGTCCATAACTATGATCTGTGTGGCTGGCCCTGTATATACACATATGCATGGCATATATGTGTGCTCTGTGTGCACATGTTTTCCTGGAAATATATGACCAGCCTTGCAACTGGTGGTACCTGAGGGCACCCTCACCTTCCTGGAGCTGCCCTAACATAACGATCAAGACTCCCTCAGTTTGTAATTTTTGCATTTTTTGATCTATCAACAGAGTTTTTGACAAGATTTTCACAGTACTCTGAGTAAAGTTTATGCAGCTGTGCCATGTCTGAGGTGGGTCTTGGATCTAGCCAAACAGCCACAAATCCTCTGGGTGGGAGGGAGGCTTGCAGCAGGGATCACAGAGAGTCCAGTTTGCAGTGAACTCCCTTGTTAATCTTCTGGCTGACTTGCTCTTTTCTGCCTAGTTATTGACCTAGGACTTATATATTATACTTCTTTTTACAGGTAAAGGAGATCTAAAACCATTACCTTATGCTCAAAGTAATTTCCGCATTGTTTGTCTTTGTGAAAATAACATTAATTTATTTTTTCAGAATCATGAACATAAACTGTTACCCAAAGAAATGGGTCGACCTCTGAAATGTAGCAGTCTGGGTACCTTTTAAGAATACAAAACCCAGTGATAATTCTGGATAATTTGTTCCTGCTGGCATAGGATTTCCTTAAGTTACATGCTAAATAAAGTTTAATGGTTAATCATCTGTATGACTTTAAATAACTAATCTAAATAATAACTGAGTCTTGTTTTCCATGAATTTTCCTTCATGCTAATTCATGCACAAGAGAATGCATCATCCACAAACCATAATCTGTTTCACTTATGCGTGCTGAATAGTATCTGCACCTTGAGAATTTTTCCTAATTTCAGCTCTAACTCCCATGAATAAGGGTGTAATAATTGCCTTAAATAGAAAAGCATTTATTACCTGATAGGCAGATATTGTGATCAGATGTGTCATTTGATACATGCCCTATCAAATAAGGATAAAAGCTGTCAGAAGTGTGCTAATATTTTACACAAGTATCATTTAGGGTAGACGAAAATAATCTGACAGATAAAATCCAGTCTTCTCTAGGTATTTTTTGTGCCATTCCTTTGTGGCTGTTTCTCTCCACATAGGCTTCAAGGTAAGCCCATTGGGGTTCTGTAGGACTTCAATTTATACTTATAGAAGCATTTGAAGAAGACACACCAAGAGTAAAAGACACAGTGCACACCCTGATATCTCTAAACAGCCCCCACGAGGAAAGTTCCACAGTTAAGAAAAGACCATTTTCTGTCTTCATTTATCAATTAGTCTTTTTCTGTATTTAATTCAGGGAAGCAACATTGGTAAATGAAGTTTGCTTTTTCCTTATAGGTCTCTTTTCCCAGTTCAGATAAACAGTTACTTGTAAGACCTGCCTGTGCCAATTTGGGTGTAATGTACGTAATATGGAAGATAGATATCTTTTGGTTTTGAGAATATATTTTCTATTTTAATTAAGGATCCACATGGGGAAACCTTATGTATAATTGGCCAAAAGTAAGCATGATGAATTACCAGCACTCAGTAGAAGTGTACACAAGTCTTCATTATCTATTATCCTGGTATCAGATATTTCAAACTGGAGATAGCCCCTCTCAGAAGTGAATCCTTATATGTAGAGTAGTCACAATGCTGTTAATGCATCTTTTCATATAATGACAGACAATATAAGAATTCCTCTTTCCATTGTCAGGTTCTTAATTTGTGGAATCACTTGCAGATTTATTTTATGGCTAAGGAACAGCAGATCCACATAGAATCTAAATTTACGTGGAGAAGAGGTAGTGTCCTCGAGATAGCAGTAAACACTGCTACTTGATAGCCTTTGTTAGGATCATGAAAAAT
Source organism: Athene noctua (assembly GCF_965140245.1). Lineage (NCBI taxonomy): Eukaryota > Metazoa > Chordata > Aves > Strigiformes > Strigidae > Athene > Athene noctua. The sequence continues at coordinate 225,334,619 of NC_134037.1, read as the reverse complement.
TATGAGGACCTTAAAATACAAGGAACTCAGGAAGAATAAAAATAATCAGAACTTCTGTTATCACAACATGTAAGGCATGCTCTAGATAAAAGGTACAATCTCCAGTTTAAGCTTATGTATGTTTCTTCATGGAATTTCAGCTATTTTGTGTCCACACATAAAAATTTTCAGGGAAATGTATATAAAGTTTACAAAAATATTAGTTAGTTGAATATTTTTGCCTTATAAACTCATTACAGTAATTACCTTGGAATGTAGCTCCAAGTGCACGTTGGCAAAAAGTGAAAACTACATCCAGTTAATACATGAACAGAGAATAGACTTCTCACTAAGCAACTTTGTTGTTCTTGATATATTGAAATTGCAATAGTAACTGTAATGTTTATTCAAATTTTATACATTTATTGTATTATCAAATGCTGTATTAGTCTTAAAATATGTTTACCTTGTTTAATTTTAAGTAGCAACATCTTTCCTTTTATTGTTAACTTATTAAAAATGTCATGTAACTAAAATTTGATTTAAAATCTTGGTGAATATGTACAATCTCAAGAAATGTTTTCATTTATTACAGCAATGCTGTTATCAATGCAGATATGGCATCTCAGAATTTTTGTTATTTCTCCTCCTCACCAGACTTGAAAATACCTATCCTGACTGTGTCCAGCTTTCCAAGGCCAAAATGTTAACTATTGCACAAGATTTTCTTGATCTATGTCCCTTTCCCCCCACATCCCATTGCTTTTAGAAAGACGGGCTAATTCAGTTTTAAATGCTTATTGAATAAAAATTTGACCCATCTGAAATATCCTATGTTAGAGAAGAGACAGCTAATGTGTCTGGAAGGATTGAATTTTCTGTGGTTTATGCCTCCATAAATGTAAAAGCAGCTTCATAAAAATCACCCAAGTGTTTACTCTGAAAAAGGCTTTAAACAAATAGAAGTAGTTATACTGACACAATATATTTAACGCTTGCAAAGGCTCTCTCTGTGCATAGTGCACAAGCATGTATTGTCACACTACAATGTACCAGACTTAATATTTCAACTGTCTTTGACTACAAGATTTAATATAAAGGGCAGCCATGTGCACACAAACTCAGCAAGCAACAGAATGAGAGCTATTCATTTATTTAAATTTCAAACATAGATGATGCTACACTGCAAAAGACAATTAAAGCAACTGAGGCAACATTTTAGTCAGGACTATGTATCAGGCATTCCTTCACAGGATCTTCTTGCTTGGGGTCCCATTGATCTTTTCATAGTTAACTAATTAGTTCAGAAACATTTCATTTTATGTTTGTTGTCCTAGGAAAGCCTACACTGTTGTCCAATCTATAAGGCCAGCTCTTCATTAAATGTGAAATTAGATACTCAGTTAATGAAGCTTTATCTTGTATTTGATGACTGACAGTAAATCTGTGGTATGTTCTCTGTCTGAATCCCTTAATAGGTTTACAGAGAGTTAACTCTGACTTTGGTCTTCCATTAACAGCAAGACTTTGCTGGTTGGAATGTTCTGCTTGTTTAATTATTTAGTGGCTCAGTAGCACAGACAGCTTTTACAAAAGCCAAATGATCATACACAGCAACAAATGAACACCATAATCTTAACAAGATTATCATAATAAAGAGTCATCAGAGAAATTAAAATTATCTGCTTTAATTATGAAATTATAACCCCATTAACTCCTCTGCATGAAAAGCAGGAATTGGGGAATAGCAGAGAAGAACCCAGAGATGGCTATTATAAATGTGATAGCAAATTAAGGAGGGGGTGAAAGAGATTTGCTGTGTGGACTTAGATATTTCAGGTAATTTATTTTACAGCATATGTTTCCTATAGATTAGACTTTCCAAAATGAGACCATGAGAACTGTGGGTTTTTTTCCTTGTCTTGTCTTCTTTTGCCTTTTTCCCCCAGATTGTGTTTACCAGACTAAGACAAGCTTAGTTGAAAGCTATAAACTTAAAAGCAGATCCTTATTTAAATATGCCTAAAGCTGTGAATTAATTATGCTCTAAATAAGTTATTAGAACAATATTGCCACTAATGCATTATTTATGGCTACTTGTTGAAAAGTTTGTAACAACAAAAGTACAGAACTGACATTTCTAAAGGCATTAACATGGAAACGAGGTGGATTTTAAGAGAAAAAAATATTCCGTGAGCAAGCTTTTACCAAAGTAGTCTTCAGTAATGCATATACTAGCCACAATTTCTTTTATTTCTACTGTACACATGCAGTATTCATAGGACTACTTTAAAATGTCTTTATATTAGTTTGCAAGATAAATAAATAAATAAGAATATAACAACAGGTCTCTTCAGAGTACAGTTATACTTTATTTAGTATCAATGTTATCTCATATTGTAAAACACATTTTTATGAGAAAATATCTTTTAAATAATTTAGGTAGTAGATTTGTTAGGAACAGGTATTGTCCCTTAATTTTAAATTTGACATGGTTCTCTATAGCTTTGCTAAATTAAACTTTTGAATATTAAATAAGAAAATTCATTATTTTTACTGAAGTATAGAATTTCATTTTTATATATCTAAAATACATGTAATTGACACAGTAGCACATAATGACTGTCTTTACAGAAATTATTATTGAAATCAGGTATAACACATTTATTGTTGAATAGCTGACTTAGCTTCTTTCAGAAGAGACTGAACATAGCCATGAGATCAAGTTATACCTTAAAGAAGTCAGGATAAACTGTCAGAGATTGTTTTGCAGTATTCACATACCTGGGGGGGGGGGGGAGGGGAAAAAAAAAAAAAAAAAAAAAGGCTACTTACAAAGCTTTTAGTAGTCCATTTTCCACATTATATACACTAATTCTTCTAATCCATAAGGACATTAATAGTCATTTGAAAATTTCACATTGCTCATGAGAAATTGCCCTTTTTCTTGTGCATTATTTGAGTTCTATGGACTTTTGTCTGCTTGTTCCCAAGAACCAGGATTTACTGGATAACAATCAGCAAGTGGGTAGTTATTTTAATGTTGAAATATGTCCTTTGAAGAGGAAGGAAAAAGTGTTGCTAGCTACTGTTTTTCAGGATTTCTTTCTGGTTGTGAATACTTCTCAGATATATCTAATATATAGGCATTGGTCTGAAAATTCTAAACAGACTTTGACAGCGTTCAAAAGATGTCTCTAGGTCAGAGAATTACAGACATGCTAGACTTGTATTTACTGTTGTTTCACAATAGCGCAGTTTCTACAAGTGTGTTACAAGTGAGTAACTGCACAGGTGTTTTCAGCTTTACCATATAACCACTTGATAAAGCCTATAAAAATTGAACTTAATCTGATACAATGATATTCCTAGGAAAAAGTTATGTCATTATTAATCTCAGTTGAAGTCTAAAATTTAGGCCACATTTTTTTCTGTCTGTAGTTGTAGTATTGTTTCGTTGTCGTTCTAGTGATATGCAAATATAAAGATTCAGTAGCAGTCAGGATGCTGTGAAGACTACTTGATATATTCTAGATTACTTTGCCAACTTTGCTTTTTTTTTTTTTTTTTTTTTTTTTTGTTAAACACATGTTGCTAATCTATAAATCCTGTATAAGGCAAAGGGAAATCTGACATATTGTTCTCACCTGTAGTTGAGTATTTTATTTCAAATTTGTGTTTTATAATGAAAAAGATGTCTACTTTTGATGGATTTCACAAGGAAGATCATGGGAAGAACATGCTAAACAGCTATGTTTTTGTGAGTTCCCATCCTCGCTCCTCAGTCCAGTGCTGTAGGATGCATGAAACTTAGACCTTCATGAAATTGGCAGAAAAGTTTCACAATGCACACAGGTAATTTTAAGTTAAGTCTGTCTGTCGTTCCAGGAGGCTTATCTGAATTTACAGACATAAAAATATCATGACAATCCAGATTATAATTAAACAAGAAAAATAAAGAACTTAGAAGAAAGCATTAATGACCATTTTAAAATAGCTTATTTTAAATAGACTAAATCTTAATGAAAGCACAGTTATGGTACAAATCTATTATCTCCATCATTTTTGAAGAGTTATCAACCTTTGAAGGTCTTCAAGCACACCAGATATAAAGAGCCTTTACAATTCTAAGTTAAAAAACTCTCCCTCTCCCTCTCCCTCTCCCTCTCCCTCTCCCTCTCCCTCTCCTCTCCTCCCCTCCCCTCCCCTCTCCTCCCCTCTCCTCTCCTCGTTAGACCCTCTCTAAAATTAATACACCTTCTAGATGCTGAAACAGATTTTTTAAATTGCATAAATAAAATAAATATCGGGAAGTTGATGAACAGCATGCCTAAGAGACTTTGACAACTGTAACTGTCAGAAGTAAATGCAAGTACTGTGAAAAACAAATACAGATAGCATGACAGAAACAAAATAGGGAGGTAAGTGACAAGTACATCTACTGAACTGTCACAAATAGTGATTATATCATAACGATCAAAAGACAAGCTGGCAAATGTAAGAAACAATACAGCACTGAAGGAAACAAACTAAATGATCCTGATGCAAACTCAAAACCAGACCTTGGTTCCAGAGAAAACTGTAGCAATAGCAAAAGCAGCAGCTGTATTACATAAAAGTGTTCTTGCCAGTAGCAAGGATAGTGGTTTACATAGCACACAAGTGGGAGATTAAAAGAAAATGGAACAGAAAATCCTTCAAAACATAGGCTATAGAAGTGTAAGGGAATAATAAGGTAAAGAAATGCATGACATAACAGCAAAATACATATGAGAGGCCATGGTGTGACTGCGACTATTTCCTTACAACATTGCCTTGCCAATGATGATTTTTTTAGTCTACAGCAATTAGATACAACCAATTAATTTTGTTATAGTAGTGGAATGTTATTGGAGCTTCCAAATGGTCTATCATTATTCATTCAAAAAATCCATTATGAAATAGGATTTCAAGCAAGAGATTGTTTGGTTTTAGTAAACTTTATAGCAGCCTCCACAATTTATATTATATGCAGTACAGGAACATCTAGATTGCTTATTTTAGGTTTCCAACTAAAAGTCTGAGCATCAGTAGAATGATCCAAACAGACTGTGTAAAGTGTTTACACTCCTTATAGAGTCAATGGAAGAGATAAACACTTTTACAGAAGAAAACAGAAAACCTGTAGGAAGATAGGCAGCTGCTTAAAGCTAACAAAATAGCATGCCTGATTTGTTGCTACTCCACAGCCTAGGCTCATGAGTTAATTTAGGATACAAAATCTGTTCTTTGAGAATATATAAACTTCATTATTTTTAAGACAAAGGTATTAGAGGGACCAGATTTTGCATAACAGCCTAGCAGTGAGAGTACTCATAAAGGCAATTAGAGATCTAGATTTCAACTTTGTCCCCAGACAGAGACTGGCAAGGCTTAGTCTTAGATGTCTATATCCTAAAAGACTTCTCCACTTGTCCAGGCCCTGAGGACAGTCACAGCCATCACATTCCCTGCCTAAATTCCACCAGTGCCTCCCTCCACCCAGCTCATGGTCCAGGACAACATTTCAGACCAGTCCAGGGCCATCAGTCCATGTCCCAGAGATGCTGTGTGTGTATCAGTCTCCAAACCCATCTCTGACTGCCATCTTGACGGACCTTAGATCGATATTATAGCTCTGTCTCTGGCCCTGATTCTTTCTTTTTCTGACTGGGCTCTCAGGATGGACTCTGGCCCTGGTGCACCACTTACAGTGTCAAGGTTGTTAATGGACCCTGTTACCAGCCCCTGTATCTGCCGGCTGGGCTCAGGTGCTGTGGGACTGTAGCCCATCACTGGAGGCATTCCTTGCACTGGGGGTACTCTTGGCTCACTCTGTTTCTGGATCATCCCTGTTCTTGCAGCTCCGACAACTAGTCATTATACTGTAGATGAGTCTGAAAAGTGAGTAATCTGTCTTTTCTTGTGGATTTTGATATGTATAACTTTCTCTCAAATTGTCACACTCTTTCACAGCAGGGGACTGGACCTACCACTGTCTGCATAAGCATATACTATTTTTTTTTTCCCTGGCTTCATTATGAAAACAACCCTCCAGTTTTCTTCAAGAGAAATGACAGCACAATCAACAGCACAACACACACAAGCAACTATTTAAGAGGAATAACCTTACCTTTGTGTTATATGGGACACATCAATAAAACTCTTAGGTGGACAAGACACTGAATGATAAAATTATGGTTTACTCTGCCCCAGGCTTTTCACCTCTTGAGCAAAGTGGATGAACCTTGTCTTATGAATGTAAATTTTCTTTGAGCCAATATGGTGGGTTTATGGTCTAGAGACATAATTATTATTTTTAATATTTTTGCTTGTTTGATTGCTTTTTACCCTTCATTGTGTCTGCAATGTTGTGAATGTTATGATGCAACCCTGAGGGTCTGCAAGCAGTTTTTGCAGCATGAATTAAAAATGTGCTACATGCCTTGGGATCTGGTGTTAGAGTTTGTGGAGGTATTAGATGTTACAGTGCTGGATGAGGTAGATCTGAAAATTGTAAAAGGTAGAGGAAATTAATTTGCTAGTGTCATTCATACCAGCTTTTTAAAGGGATCTCTGCAGTTAGCTACCTCCAAATCCACACCATTAGTTTTCTTTCAGCAAAATTAGTTAAACTGTAAAATACCAAAAGAAATAAAACAGTCCTGTAGAGAATTAACATATGTGCAATATGTACAATAAGAACACATACATTTATAAGGTAGACAAACACAAGACCAGTGCCCAGGTAACTGGGTTCTTTCACAGTGAATAGGTATCCTTTACAGTATACAGCAGAGATGGTTTAGAGACACAGGGACATGACATAGATTTCAGAGGAGTGCTGTGCAAAGTGGTTGTAGCTACTCTGACTCAGTGGTTGGTTGTCTAAGTAGAATGGAATTAGTCCATTATATGTTTGTTGGCAAAGTTGATGAGGGGAGGGGCTCCAAAGAGGAGAATAGTGGCGGGGGACCCTCCTGAAAACATAAAAAAAAACGAGGCAAAACCACAAGCCGAAAAGGCAGAAGCCCAGGGAAGAGGCAGCGCCTCAAACCACACCCCCACACCCCCCCGAGCGGGAAGAGTGAGCTGGAAACGAGGGCAGCAGGGACTCAGTGTGGGCAGAGACGGGAGTGACGGCGCCCAATGCCCCCCACATACGAGAGCAGCCCCCAGGGAGCGCGAGCGGCCCGAGCACGGGGACGGGGCCTGGCGCAACAGCTGGCGCAGGCAGGGAGAGCGGACAGGGCATAGGCCTCTCCTGGGCCTAGAGCTCATCTGAGCTACCTGTCATCTTATCGTCCTCCATGAGCAGACTGAACCACGGTCTCCACTCGGGTCAGAACCACCACCAGAAAGAACGTGGCAACCCAGAGGGAGCTGCCACGCAAACACGCAGCGGTCCGGGTCCCGGGCTGCAGGGAGTGCCTGAGCCTGTCAGTCCTGCCGGAGGGCAGCAGGGACAGCACCTGTGTGCGCTGCCATCAGCTGGGGGACCTGCTCAGCCTGGTGGTGGGACTCAGAGAAGAGGCTGAAAGATTAAGAAGTATTAGGGAGTGCAAAAGGGAAATTGGTTGGTGGAGTAACACCTTAGCACCCCTGAAGCAACAGGAGCAGATGGAGGCCCTAAAAAAGGCAGGTGATTCCTCACCCTCTTGCTACCAGGCAGAAGGAGGGGACCTAAGAGATGGGGGAGACTGGAAACAGGTCCCTGCTCAGGGAGGCAGGAAAACCCCCTCCTGACCTCCCTCACCTTCCATGGTGTCCCTTCACAACAGATACAGGGCCCTGGAACTTGTGAATGAAATAGAGAAGGATGAAGAAAATGAGTCAAAAAAGGAGGAAGATCAAGGTCCACCAAGGCCAGGTGCCTCTAGAGCAGCTATTAAAATCAATTGTAAAAAGAATGCCAGAAGCATCATTGTAGTGGGTGACTCCATTCTGAGAGGTGTCGAAAGATCCATATACAGACCAGACCCGCTTCATAGGGCAGTCTGCTGCCTCCCTGGGGCCCAGGTGAAGGACCTCACAGCTCAACTCCCCAATCCAGTGATCCAGTGACACCCAAGGACTACTACCCTTTCTTGGTTTTTCAGGTAGGTTACAACAATATTACCAGAAGTCCTAAATCAGTTAAGAGAGATTTCAGGGCCTTAGGGAAACTGGTTAAGGGGCCAGGGGCACAAACTGTGTTCTCCTCCATCCTTTCAGTTGCAAGGATGGATGAAGAAGATTAGAGGAGAAGCCAACAGATGAACTTGTGGCTCTGAGACTGGTGTTACCGGCAGGGCTTTGGATTTTTCAGTCACGGGTTAGTATACAGGACACCAGATATTTTGGCATCAGATGGGATGCACCTGTCCCAGAGGGGGAAAAGGATCTTGGGGCAGGAGTTAGCTGGGCTTATTGAGAGAGCTTTAATCTAGATTTGAAGGGGGAAGGGAACAAAACTGGAACTCCCAGACATAAGTCCCAGGGAAGATTACTAGTTTGTGGGCTGTTGTACCACTGATGACATTTACCATTCTATCCCAGTGGAGGCAAGGGATGGAGACATGCAGCACAACAAAGATGCAAGGGATATTGATGGATCAGTAACTATGGTAACACCTGTGAAAGTTCAGGCTGGATTTAGGACCTCTAAATGCAAAGAGGTGCTGGGGACATCAGCCCATCTGAAGTGCATGTACACCTATGCACACAGCATGGGTAACGAACAGGAGGAGCTTGAAGCCATGATGCAACAGGAAAATTTTGATGTAGTGGCTATTACAGAAACATGGTGGGATGTCTGCCATGACTGGAGTGTGCCAATTGATGGGTACAAGCTCTTTAGGAGGGATTGACAAAGAAGGAGAGGTGGTGGGGTGGTGCTGTGTGTCAGGGACTGTTACGACTGCTTTGAGTACAAGTCTGATGAAGACAGGGCAGAGTGTCTTTGTATTAGAATCAGGGGGAAGGCCAACAGGGCAGATGAGACATCCTGGCAGATGTCCCAAGCAGGACAGAGAGGTGGATGAAATACTCTATTATTTAGGAGAAATTTCACAATTGCTTGCCCTTTTTCTTGTGGGAGACTTTAACTTCCCAGACATCTGCTGGAAATACAACACAACAGAGCAGGACCAGTCCTGGAGATTCCTGCAATGTATGGGAGATAACTTCCTGACACAGCTGGTGAGAGGACCGACCAGAGAAGGTGCCCTGCTGGATCTCCTCTTTGTGAACAGAGAAGGGCTGGTGGATGATGTGGCGATTGGAGGCCCGCTAGGGCACAGTGATCATGAAATAATAAAGTTCTCTATTCTTAGAGAGGCCAGGAGAGGGGGCAGCAGAACTGCCATCCTGGACTTCCAAAGGGATGACTTTGTCTTGTTTAGGGACCTGCTTGACAGAATCCCTTGGGAGACGATCCTAAAGGGTAGAGGGGTCCAGGAAGGCTGTACACTCTTTAAGAAGGAAGTCTTAATGGCTCAGGAGCAGGCTGTCCCCAGGTGCTGTAAGAGAAGCTGGCGACAGAGAAGACCACCCTGGCTGAACAGGGAGCTTTGGCTGCAACTCAGGGGGAAAGGGAGAGTTTACAGCCTTTGGAAGAAGGGGCTAGTGACTCACAATGATTACAAAGAGGCTGTGAGGCTATGCAGGGCAGAAATCAGGAGGTCTAAAGAACATCTAGAAACTAATCTGAATTTAGCTATCAAGGATAACAAGAAATGTTTCTATAAGTATGTCAGTAGCAAAAGAAAGAATAGGCAGACCCTCCATCCCCTGCTAGATGCAGGAGGAAACATGGCAACAAGTGGTGAGGAAAACGCTGAGGTGCTTAATGTCTTCTTTGCCTCAGACTTTAATAACAAGACTAATTGAACTGAGGGAGTTCAGCCTCCTTAGACAGAAGACAGAGACTGGGAGAATGATCCCCCCCGCAATCCAGGAGGAGATAATGTGACTTGCTGCATCACACAGACACACACAAGTTTATGGGACCGGAAGGGATGCCCCTGAGCGTGCTGAAGGAGCTGGCAGGGGTTCTTGCCAAGCCACTTTCCATCATTTATCAGCAGTCCTGGCTGACTGGGGATGTCCCGACAAATTCATAATTAGCCAATGTGATGCGCAACTATAAGGAAGGGTTGGAAGGATGATCATGGGATTTACAGGCCTGTCAGCTTGACTTCGGTGCCCGGGAAGCTGATGGAGCAGCTCATCCTGAGTACCATCACACAACACATGTGGGACAACCAGATGCTCAGGCCCAGTCAGCATGGGTTTATGAAAGGCAGGTCCTGCCTGACAAACCTGATCTCCTTCTACGACAGGGAGACCTACTTCTTGGATGAGGGAAAGGCTGTGGATGGTGTTTACTTTGACTTTAGTAAGGCCTTTGACACTGTTTCCCACAGCATTCTCCTGGCGAAACTGGCTGCTTGTGGCTTGGATGGGCACACACTTTGCTGGGTAAAAAACTGTCTGGATGGCCAGGCCCAAAGAGTTGTGGTGAAAGGAATTAAATCTGTTGGTGGATGGTCACAAGTGGTGTCCCCCAGGGCTCGGTTTTGGGGACACTCCTGTTTAACATCTTTATTGATGATCTGGACGAGGGGATCGAGGGCACCCTCAGTCAGTTTGCAGATGACCCCAAGTTGGGTGGGAGTGTTGATGTGCTCGAGGGTAGGGAGGCTCTGCAGAGAGACCTGGACAGGCTGGAGCCATGGGCTGAGGCCAACTGGAGGAGTTTCCATAAGGCCAAATGCCGGGGGCTGCCCTTGGGCCACAACAACCCCCAGCAGCGCTACAGGCTTGGGGAGGAGTGGCTGGAGAGCTGCCAGTCAGAGAGGGACCTGGGGGGGCTGATTGACAGCCGGCTGAACAGGAGCCAGCAGTGTGCCCAGGTGGCCAAGAAGGCCAATGGCATCCTGGCTTGTGTCAGCAATAGCGTGGCCAGCAGGGACAGGGAAGGGATCTTCCCCCTGTCCTCGGCACTGGTGAGGCCGCCCCTCGATTCCTGTGTTCAGTTTTGGGCCCCTCACTACAAAAAGGACACTGAATGACTCGAGCGTGTCCAGAGAAGGGCAACGAAGCTGGTGCAGGGTCTGGAGCACAGGTCGTACGAGGAGCGGCTGAGGGAACTGGGGGTGTTTAGTCTGGAGAAGAGGAGGCTGAGGGGAGACCTCATCGCCCTCTACAGCTCCCTGAAAGGAGGGTGCAGAGAGCTGGGGATGAGTCTCTTTAACCAAGTAACAAGCGACAGGACAAGAGGTAATGGCCTCAAGTTGCACCAGGGAAGGTTTAGACTGGATATTAGAAAGTATTTCTTTACAGAACAGGTTGGAATGGGCTGCCCAGGGCAGTGGTGGAGTCCCCATCCCTGGAGGTTTTAAGAGTTGGGTCGACACAGCGCTGAGGGATATGGTGTAGTTGGGAACTGTCAGTGTTAGGTTAATGGTTGGGCTAGATGATCTTCAAGGTCTTTTCCAACCTTGATGCTTGTGTGATTCTGTGAAAATGAATGATGATTATCTACTCAAGATTAGGAAGATATGCTGAAGTGACAAACAGCTCCTGGACCACATGGAAAAATTCATTTCTCCAGCCTTTATGTATTCAGTTTAAATGTTTTTTCCCTGAGGTAAACACATTTATAGCCTGCCCTTTATAGTCATGGAAGGCAAAGAGACATTTTTAGATACATGGTGTCATCCCTACTTTTGGACAAGATAAATCCTGTCTTAAATACCTCTAATTCTTTCTATCACTACAAAGAAGACTGGAGAGATTACGTGAGTTGCAGATACTGACATTTGTAGTGTGGATTCCACCCAAAATACACAATTTGTTTTTCAAGTTTGGTGAGACTTTAAACTTAATGACTTAACACGACATGATAATTAGCAATGACTTGAGCTCAGAAATAAGACTCTAAAACTTTCATTATAAATAATGAGTTAGTCACTAATTCTCCTCTCCAGCTGCAAGTCTATCTAACAAAGTTATTTCTCAAGAAATTTTCCAAACTTCCAATACAAATCAAACAGCATTGTTTTTCTGAAAGAATCTTGTGTCTTTCCAGCATTTTTCTCAGATTTCATATGTAATATGATGATGAAATACTGGTGAAATGCACAGTGTGTATGTGTTAGATATCTGCATTTCTAGCCTTCTAAGTATGAATCCCCCTTTATACCTCGAATATAGTTAATCTATTAACTTCATTCAGGAAGTATAAATTGCTCAGACATTAGATTCAAACTGCAATTTACCATTTTCCTTTCTTAAACACCGTCTCTAGTAAACATGGCAAACTATTTAATTAGAAAAAAAAAAAATCTAGAATTTTCTGCAGGTTGAAATTGTCATTGTGTGTGCAGACCCATAGAAGGACATATTTGGTGAATATAAATTACATTTCCTGAGGCCTTTAAGAGCTTTAACAATCCTGAATGATCAGAGAAACTTTCAAGTTTCCTAATAAGTAGTAAATATCTGTTCCCTTCTCCCTCTTTCCTTGCACAGATAATGGAACATACTCTAGTTTTTGGATTAAAATGAGTGTTACTTCCAATAAGAGTAGAATTCTTATAGGCTTTATTAGACAATGAAGTTTTCAGCTTCTTAATACCTTTTAATTACAAGACTCATCCTGTTTACTGATTGAAACAGTACACATTAAGAAACTGATTCTCATTTATGCTCAGGGTTCTTTAGTTCATTTTGGTAATGTAAAGGGAACTAACTTCTTAAAGTCCCACCAAAATATTCATAAATATTTTTGTTGAACTAGTGTTCCCATTACCACTTTATTTTACATTCCATTTGAATATACATATAGCATATTTGATATAAAACTTATTAGTTATGTAATTAATTAGTATAATTAGTATATAATTGGAAAACCCAAAGAACTACTGAGATACTATGAACGTTTAAGAAAAACTATCTTTGAAACTGACTTTTGCCTGTGGCTTTTAAGTCATACATTGGCCATTAATACTTTCTAATATCTAATTTGACAAAAATTTTTTTAAGTTAACCAATAATTCCAAAAGAAAAATATAAATCAGTCAATATTTAACAGGTACAACGGATAGATGTGTTAAAACCAGGAAAGCATACTCATCTTCCAGTAAGATAAATGTTCTGGTAATTTTCTTCAGTTTTTACATGGAAACGTCTTTTCATCCTTCCAGGTACAAAACTGCAGTTCTAACGACTTGACATCACAATGAAATATTCTGTATAGTGCTATACATTAAGCCAGAAGCAAAGTTTACTTACAAGCTGTGTAAACATAAGTAGTCAACTGAAATTCCCTATTCTCTATCTAATATCTTCAAAGGATTAAAATATTAATAATAGTTATGCAGAATAGTAACAAAAGAATTAAATATATATTGTAAACAAGTGCTTTTCTGAGCTGGAAAAGGGTGATAATTTAGGTTTTATGAACAGTGTTTTTCCTGGTTTTATTTCTAACATTTGAGAACTTAACAATACATTTTCTGCTGTACAACCTAAGAAACAGATAGCTACAATCCTGTTAGACACAGATTTAGCTCAGATGTATATTTTTACTTCCCCCAGTTCTAACTTCTGCGTACAGATGGATACTTCCATTATAATAAAGGAATAATGGGGAAATAACAGCAGACATCTGACTATATCTAGACCATAGTGGAAAACATGGCAGTGTACCTTTGAAACATGATTGTGTATTCCTATGGAGTACAGTGAAACTTCTGCCTCATCTGTGAGCCTATCCCTTTTCATGAAACCTAGGACATCCTCCAGTGTGAAAAGATGGGCCTGATTCTCACTCTGATCTGAAATCAACTATCATACATGGGAACTAAGAAACTTTTCTGAATTTACTGAAATTCTAATATTGAAATTCTTTTTGAATTCTTTCTTGAACTTCTCATTTTAAAGGAGCTTCCAGATTGTTTTTTGAGTTGAATTTTTCACTCAAAACATTAATCTGAAAATGAAGTTAAAATATTTTTGAAGTTACCAGATTTTTTACAGAACAATATTTAGCTTTTAAAGTCATTCCTGGTACAAAGCCCCGTAGAAATTGAAGACAAATATACAAGTAAGTAACTTTATGGCTTTTCATTATAATTTATAACAGCATCTCAGAATTAATAGGTAATTTTCAACTGTAAGAATGTTGTTTATATGGACTTCTGGTAGATATAGCTATTTAAGTCCTATAATGAACAATTCCGTTCTCTACCTGTTAAATAAGAAAATATCAGTACTTGGGTTTAACCTCAGCCAGCAGCTCAGCTCCACACAGTTGCTTGCTCACTCCCTCACAGTGGCATGGGGGAGAATTGGAAGGGTAAAAGTTCGAAAATGTTGGTTAAGATAAACACAGTTTAGTAAGTAAAGCAAAGACTGCACATGAAAGCAAAGCAAAACAAGGAACTAATTCACTACTTCTCATTAGCAGGCAGGTTTTCCATCTTCAGGAAAGCAGAGCTCCATCATGCATAACAGTTACTTGGAAGACAAATGTAATGAGTTTAAATGTACCCACCTTCCTCCTTCTTCCCCCAGCTTTTATTGCTGAGCATAACATTGTATGTTATGGGTTATACTTTTGGTCAGTTGGGGTCAGCTGTCCCAGCTGTGTCCCCTCCCAACCTCTCGCCCACCTGCAGCCTACTCTTTGGCAGGATGGTTTGAGAAACAGAAAAGACCTTGACTCTGTGCAAGTACAGCTCAGAAATAACTAAAGCATCCCTGTGTTGTCAATCAATGTTGTTTTGATTCGAATCTCAAAACATGATACCATACAAGCTACTATGAAGTAAATTAACTCTATCCCAGTCAAAACCAGTACAAACTCCAGAATTAATTGCAGCTGAAGAATAGGTTCCTCAGCGCTATATGAACCACAGATCAAGTTGCAGGCCTACAGTAATTTACAAAGGGAACAAGACAGAGGGAAGAACTTCAGACAGATTTCCTCAGTGCCGTATATTTAAGCAGATAAGAGAAAAGCATCACCTTTACAGCATCTGCAAATAAGTATTTGTTTCACAGGACTATCAAATATATAACGAAGAGGGAAATTTTATATGACAGTCTACAATTCAGCAGGGTAGAGCTGTTTGTTTGGGTGGGGGAGCTGCAACCTTAGAAAATGTCTGGTGTTTCTTATATATATCAAAATCAAGAATCAATCAATACATAAATGCTCCTCTTCTGCCTCCCCAGACAATGGTCATGAATCAAATGCAATGATTATTGCCATAAGAAACTGGTGTTTTCTCTACTAATGGTGAAAGAAAACAAAGAAAAGAAAAAATAAAAAAAGTGTCATTTCTGTTTCCACATGCATCATGGCTTCTGTGGACATTAAGTAAGAGACTGAAAGATCTCTTCTTCCTTCAGAACCCCAGAAGCAGATTTTATTTCTTCTTGCCATTTGTACTTCTTCATCACCAAGACTCAAATGAATATATATATGTGAAGACAATAAGGCAATAGATGGTAAGGACAGGAAGACTTCATTCAGAAATCAAAATTGCAGAGAAAGTCTTATTACTTAACACCATACAAAGGAAGAGACAGAAAACAGAAAGTTAAGGATATAACTACCCCTTAAAAAACAAATGATAAAGGAACAAATTGTCTCAGAATATCCATGTTGCAACATTAATTCCAACCTATGCTCCTGTAACCACTGAGGAACTGAAATGTGAAATTCGTCCTTCTGTGATAGACATCCTATTATACTTCAGATTAGCTAACAGGTACAATTCCTTACCATTTCTGATGCTCATATCAACATAAATCAGGGGGGAAATGCTACATGGTAGCAATTCTCTGTCTGCATTTTATATGCTGTGTGAAGCTGCTTAGAGAATTGGAATGTTAGAATAAATCCCGGTGGACAAGGTTCAGTGGTTACAAAGCAGGTGAGGTAGCCACAGGTGCATAGTAAGTGTAATTTGTCACATTGTTCAGCAGTTTAACACATGGGTAGTTTCACACCATATGTAGTACAAACTCAGACACACATGCAAACCACCAGCTTGCGCCAGCCTAGCCATTAGTAAAACCTCTCTACATGAATACAAATCACTAAACTTATTTTACTTAATATACAGAAGTATTTAAATTAGTCTAAAAAACCCTCCACATATAGAAAACACTAGGCAGAGAGGGAAAAGCTACAAATTTACTTGAAAATAAAATATATCCATCGTCAACATGTTCAGGAGATCATTCATCCTGTCTATAATGAATATAGATATATTACTTTATGAATGAAATAATAACAATCTATATTATTCTTATAACTATGAAATAAGTGTGGTTACTATCAATTTTTGCCTCTGAGGTCTGCTCAACTAAATATCACTGCTAACACCATTGGAGATTCTTCCTTTGAATAGGATCAATTCAAGCTTTATATATGGCTTAACTAATAATATCTTTATCTATCTGTAAGCATAGTCTTGTAATCATATCAAATTCACATTTCAGCTCACTCTTTAAGCTTATAAGTATAGTGGTGTAAATCATGCCTGACTTAACCTTTTGAAAGTATTCAGAACTTGCTTAAAATGTTCAAACAGATAGCCTGTAATTCAAGAAAAAAAATGACAACAACATTTTGGTTCAAAGCTTCCAGTGTGATAAAATGCAGGTAATATATCTTCAGGCTCACAAGTGATGATTTAATTTTTTTCCAGAACTGGCCTCATGTGCAGTCTACACTTCATTTCTAGAAAAGGAGTATGTTTTTCAGAACAGCTTTTGATTGATTTACTATCATTTTCCTAGTACTTTCTGACAACAAAACATATTTATGGAGAAAAAGAAGGTACATCCCCATAACTGCAGAATTTATTAGCATAGTACTGAAATTGCTGAAGTGACCAGTGCTTCCTGACGAAAACAGGAAAAAAGTAAATTGTCTAATGTTATGCTGAGATTCAACTACGATGTTTTTGATAATCTCTGCGAAATAAAGCATGAAAATTTGAATGAAACTACATAACAATTCAGAATATATGCTGAAAATAGGAACAATTATGAAGCTAATTTTGCTGTATGAATTTTAATAAGTTTTATAAGCATGACATCTTATAGAAGCAATATAAATATACTAAATATATCTTCCTCTGTATGATCTTGACACTAAGTACATAGTTTGCAAAACCAAAATGTATGCAAGTGAAGGTCATCTTAAAACAATGTTATAGGTGAGAATGAGAGTAATAGATACTGATTCATAATGGGAGAATGGCTTTGCTTCAGACAGTCAGTGTTGTTAAATTACAAGACAGTTATTCCAACCTAACTATTACTAGATCATGAGAGGACAAAAATGATGACTTTTATAAAAGTATAATTGTTGCTAGAAATTTCTAATGACAAGCCTATGTAACTATATATTATCTTTTTCCTAAAAATGGCACTGCTTGCTAAAAAACCAACATTTCCAATGCAACATATACTTTCAATGCAATTTATTAGTTGCATATGCACATCTTGAATTGGACAGAGATATTTTGGTTTGGGTACTTTTTGTGTTGCTTGGTGAGTAAATTAATTAAGGAAGTATGAATTAAGATGAATACTAATATGCAGTGATTCTAAACTGCCACTGGGTGGTAGGAGATGTGTTTTCCACGACATTTATCTAATTTGCAGAACTAAATGCTTTGCTATACTTTGATGTTCTTTAAATCCTTTACTGGAAAATGTACTAAATCTATAGCTCAAAAAATGTAAATAAAAGCTAGAAGACAAAATTACACCTTTTACACCATCACAGAGATGGTGTAAGGAAATAGCTTTAAAAATTTCCAACAGGTATCTGTTTGTTTTCTAATGTCATATGCAGTAGATTTTGGTTGTAAGCTTGTATTCTTCTGTGTGATCTGAATTGTGAAGGTTATTTTGTAGACAACCTTTAGCATTGGTCCTCAGAAAACATGTATATTATTTTACAATACATTTAATATATATAGAAAATGAAGAATGTAATTTTATGTTCTTCATTCCTATGTCAATAGTGTGTGAAGGTCTGTTTAAACTCAGATCTCTCCTGTGTTCTGATGTATGAAAATGTTTAAGAATCTGAAGCTGTCGAAAACTTAACATCTAAATACAAAGCTGTATATGTATTTTGCTTTCATAATTTTATTTTCATCATAATCAGTTCGGAATATGCCCATCATTTGGAAATGTATTACTAAATATTTATACTTAGGGGTCCTCTACTTAAGTAATCCTAGTTACAGAACTACATGTAATTGCTTTACCCGAGCAAAGCTAAGTCAGAGAAGTCTATCTTTGGATCTAGACCTACACCTATTGTGAATTTAATGATTTTGCTTGAACATTAAACAGCAAGGTATCTTTTTGCAGTCACAGCAGATTGAAGACAGTGTGCCGGCTAAGAATAAACCCTTTATTTTTAAAATTATTAAAAAGAGAAAGAAATGTTTACATCTGAGAACCCCTTAAAAAAAAAAAAAAAAAAAAAAAAGAAGGGGAAAAAGAAAAAGAGTCTGACCTTGTTCAGTCATTAAGTATGCATGCTACTCAGCTTTAAACTTCAGGCAATCTTCTAGACAAGCTACTTTGACCTGAAAGAAAGAAGATTCTAATGTTCATGGAACGTGTTATGCAGAGGCTGTCGACAGCTGCTCACTGAAGGTTTTTTTTGGCTAATGCTTTCATAGCAGGAGTTTAGAAAAATGAAGTGACAAAAACCATTGCACTTAAATCCTGGCAGATAAAGAATATATTTAGCATGTTTAATGAGATCACTGTTTCTTGGTGACTGATAACACAAATATGATAATTTAAATTATAATGTCACAATAGTGGAACATCCCTTTTAACATAGCCATGGTAAAATGAAAAATTTCTGTATTCGGATGTCCAGCTCACTGTGGACCAGTGTTAAAAAAAACCAGTGACCACTCTGTCAGTAAGTATGATAGAAAATAAAATATCTGAAAATACCTCCATTATAACACCTTATAATTCTTTCAGAATGAGATTAATTAATTTTTGATGGTGTTTTTCCCCTCACTGTTTATTGAAGAAGTCACTAAATTGCTCATAAGTCTAACCTTTAGATAGCTTAACTTAGATGAGATTAAACAATATGCATATTATATAGTTCTAAACTAAACAAAAATGTAGTAAATAATCCAGCCTAGCTCATGACATGCTGTGGCAGGAACACCACCTTCCCGCAAGGGCTAGGGCTCTTAATATGGCAGCCACGAGCTCTTTCGTGCCCTTATTTTCATTCCTCTGGCAGCACACCATGGTTGATGTCACATATGCACCCTGGCTGGATGCAGACCAGCAAGATCACTGCCACCCTGGTGGCTTGAAAGGGACGTGGGGCCCCTGGTTGACATACAAGGCCCTCAACCAACAAAATGTCATGGCAGAGAGAAATTTCTGGAACTCTGACCATATATGACCACTGTTCAGATATGACTAGGCTATAAAATAAGGTCCTTACTGGAGAACCCCTTTCAGTCATTCTCAGAGAAGCGGGTCTGTGATCAGAAGCCCTCCCCATGGGACTGGGATGCCATCCAAGGAAACTTGCTGGAACTGAGTGCCCTCTACTGCCCCCTTTCTCAGTGAGTGAGAACTTCTGGATATCCTTGAGCAATACCTTGACCCTTGGGTTAGAGATTATATCTCTGGGTACCCTTGTGTTAGAGGCTTCCCTTTCAGTGAGTGAGTGTGTGCACATTTTGGAATCATCTTTCTTATGTGCTGTTATCCTTCTGTGTTGTGTAGTAATAACTCTCCCAAGACCCTATAGTTTGTTAAATGTTATCAGAACATTGTTTTGTCTCATTCGTTTAGGCTGATTGGATTTGGTTATGATTTAAATTTTGTTTATTATCTGTGTGAAACTGCTTTGGAATACGTCTGTAACATATGCACATCATAATTCTGGTACTGATAAGATAATTTGAGAAATTTAGCAAATGCAAAGTCCAACAATATCCATGTGATCTGGCTGAACACTGGAAATTATTTTTCAACAGAATAGCGACGAAAAAACTTCACCTTTGCTTCATTATTTGAAAAAAAGTTTGGTGTATTATTCTTCATATTACCATAGATATTTTTAGGTATAGTCCATATCTATAGTCTCATTTATATTGTGTCATGGCAGTGTTGTACCTGTTTTCAATAGTTAGGTTGCTTATTAACTATTAGTATCATAATTCTGTAATACCTCTTAAGCAGACATTTTATGATGCCTTTGGCTGAAACATTGCAATATGGAATTTTGCAGATCTAAATATTTTTGGTTTTTTTAATGACTTATACATTCTCCAGTAACCAGGACAAGGGGAGATCTGTGGATACGGTGTTCTATACAATAGGCCCAGTGGCATTTCTTTGCCATTAATCAGCTGTGCATAACTCAGAGACAGATTTTTATCTCATCAGTTTCTGAATTGATGCAAGTGATCTCAGCAGAAAAGAAAATTAAAGAAATAAAGTAAATCTTGAATGTTAAGAACTGTGAAAGACTTGGACAAAATTTTATATCCTAGTGAAACTTTTTTTATTCAAATCCAAAACCTTTCTGAAATCAAATCAATTTTAAAATCATTTGTGTTAGAAGATGCCTATGGATTTCCTTTTGTCTCTTGTGGATCTTTTTTGGCAAGAAAGCATTTTTATTTCTTTTAACTCAGAAATTGATATTCCTATATAACACCATATTGGTAATGTTTTAAAATATCTCAACCTGATATACTGAACAAAAGACAATTTCAAATGTCAAATCTGTCATGTATGGAATAGAGCTGCTGCTATCCAGTCTCTGCTATGAGAATGTTGAAAGTACTTTTTCAGGTTTTGCAGTTTAAAAAATTATAGCTTATTTCACAAAAATTCAAAGTCTCTTTTAACAGAACTGATAATTCTAGGCAAATTACCTTTTTAAATTATCATCTACTCACTGTATTTGTAAGTTCTTGTTTATTGTATTCAAAGGATAGTCTCCATATTCTTCTACATGCAGTGGTTCCCCATTAATACTCATATATCCAGCTAACATCACATTTTTTAATACTAAAGTACTCTGAGAACTATAGGTTTTCCAGGAACATTACCTCAGACACCATAATTATTATTTCTTGTCCTTTCAACAATTTATCACCAAGGAAATCCATGGTATGATAAAAAGATAACTGTTTCTTGTAGAAAAAAAAGAAGAGAGATTACCATGAAATGTAGTATTTAAAAAGACTAAATGTTGGTTCAGTTTATTACAGTGTGAAAAGTGAAGGACAAAAATGAATGTGCAACTCAATTCTGTCTAAAGATACCTTCTCACATCAAGGGTCACAATTATTATTCATATAAATGCACATCATATGATGTAGTTCAACCCTGGAAAAAAAGATGTTCTTTGCTGCTGAATAGGTGGACGTCAGTAAAATTTTTTTTTTTTTTTTTGGCTTGTATAGCACGTTAGAATTTTAAGTATTTTCATATGAATGCCAGCTATAGCTTCTATCATCAATGATTGTAAGAGAAGAGAAAGGAAATTATATAGGTCTTAAAGGGTTCCAACTAGGTAAACAGTATGATCTTCAAAGAATTTGGAAGCACTGTGGGAAAGCTGAGTAATTTTTATTAAATCAAGTGTGAGAAAAAATTAGAGGAAAGAAAGATTGTTTTTAAGGAAGTAGTTGTTCCAAATGCTCAGGTGGGAAGATTATCTTCAGCCTGGAGATGACTCTGGCCTGTGCAACACACAGCATGCCCAGCTCTGACTCATGCCTTTGAGATTAAAGGTATTATCCTGTCTGACTACTTTCCAGATGCTTAGATTAGTACTGAAGCAACAAAATATGTGTTTCCAAAGTTATATGCTATGATGATTTCCAAACATCCAATGCTTTTGGTTCTCTTACTCCTATTTGCTCAGGAATAATTAAGCTTTACTAAAACTAAACTAATCTCCTGCCAGATGGAATGTAAAATACCAATTTAATTGTCAGTGGGAAATAAATATATATATGTTTTCTTCTATACTTTGAAAATAGAATAAAAAGCAGGCTTGTCTATAATTCTGTTGCTTTTAGAAGCTGATGAAGCTGTACAAATTTTGTGCAGGGTATCAATGAAGTCAAAGCATGTGCTAATGTTTAACCGTGAATGAGACTATGTTCTCACTAAGAATCTGTCCTACCATGGTTTAATCAAAGTCTCTGCTAGGAAGCCAGCAGTATGAAATGCCAGTCTAATTGATGCTTCATCTTCAGTTTCTAGGTCCTCAGATACATTTTGTCCATTGTTTTTTGGGGAAAAAAAGAAAAGAAAGCAAGATGTGTGGTCCTGTGCATTAGCATGTGTCATAAGACACTGTTGTTGCTGTTAACTCATTTTTCTTGTCTCAAGGCCCACTGCTGCAGTTTTGATTGGATGTGAAAGGAATTATGATTCATCTTCAAAACTAGTTATACCATGAATAAAACAAATTTCTGTATTATAAACCCTGAAAGTATAGCAGATCATAGCTTTTACATTTTGATGTTAGCTGTAGATTTAAACAGTGATAGTTTGGGTTAGCTAAGATAGATAAGATATCACTAAGCACCAGTCTTGTTCTGGCATGTTACTGAATGCTGCTTATGCAAAGGGTTGTCTAGAAATCAGAAGTTGGTTTTTGAGGAGCTTATATTGTTTTTACTTCCCCAGCTGAACATTTGGCTTCTGGAGACCAACCCACAGACAATCCAAAATCCAATCTTTTTTTTGTTTGTTTGGTTTTTTACTGCAGAGAATTTCACCTGTTTACGTGTCTTTTCTATTTGAATTGTGTTCTTAAATATAAAATATATATTTAGAGAGTTTCTGACTAAGTTCCCAAGGCATTGTTCAAGCCTCATTTTTAAGTGGATTTGTTTCTGTTTTAGTGAAAGACTGTCTTTAATTCCTTCTTCACAAAAATTTGACCTTTAACAGAACATAGATGCAGAGTATCTCCACCAAACTCCACTTGAAAGAAGGAAAATCTAACGTTAAAAAGTTCTTTCTGTTATGTTACGTTTACTCATTTTGGGGTCTGATTTACTTCCTGGTAATCCCCATTTACAAAGGTTTGATGATATTTTTCCAGCAGAAAGCTGTCACAAGGAATGAGGTGATTTATTCATAATAGTATAAAATGATCATTCACAATATAAAAATGATGTTGCATGTACTTAGATATTCACATATAGATTACTTTGTTCTGTTCCTAGACCTATGTTCTTAAACAGTACAAATCAATTAGGAGATGAACTGCACAATTTCATAGAAAAGAGAAACCCATACAAATTTATTTATTTATTTATGTGTGTGCGTGCATATGTATATAGGCAGGCTGAATACCTAATCCTCTGAAGAAAAGTGGAAGCATTTCATTGTTCTGAAGGTTAAAATGACATATAAATGTAGCCCTACATGTATGAGAGGAAGCAAGAGATACTTGTCATACTCTGCCTCATGGCAAGATTTCCCAGTTCATGCCAGCTATGAATGTAAGATTTTTACTACCTGAGCAAAATATTAGATTCTGTATCTGTAGGCTAAAATATTCACTTATGGATTGATAAAACTTCATGGTAAAAAAGTGTTGTAAATTTCTAACCTTCACCTTGATTGATTCACAAATGTGATAGGTTAGTAGTTAGACTTGCATTACTGGAAATTTGAATCAGTGCACTATTGGTTCCTTTTTCAAAATGCAGAAGATACACTTTTATGCAGTCTCAAGAGTACAGATCAAGGCAGAAAATTATACAGTCTGAAAATGAATTTGTTGCATGCAAACCTGAAAAAATTACCAAGTTTGATACTGCCTGTAGTATTGAAAGATACTACAAGAACCAGATTAAGTGCATTCCAACATTCACACAGGGATACACTGTAATCTTTAAACTTGTTGATTTCACTGTTTTATTAGTGAGAGATTGCTTGCCATTGGACATGCTCACCAGTCACTTGCAAAAGCGGCAGGGTTAAGGCATTTTTTACACAAGCATCTCAAAGATTTAAACAGGAAATTAGCACAATCTGACGTCTATCACACATCAGTATTTACAATAAATATGGCTGTATAATATTTTAATTTTTGATATTTTACACTTTTTATAATTTTAAACACTTCAGTTTAAACAGCTACCCAGTGATCATGAGTGATTTAAATATTATCTGATAAACTTCAAATGAGATTTAGGTAAAGATTAAGAAGTGTGCCAAACTTCTGTACAGAATTAATTTTATGGATAGTATACATGTGTGTGACTTTAGTTTTAGCAGTTATTTGGAGAAAAACCCAAGCAACTCTCAGCATCCTACTGCAGCAGGAAACAAAAATGTAATTGCCCCAGTTTATTGTAATCACTTTTTTCCTATAAAAATACAGGTAAACCAGATACCATTACAAAGGAATGGCACAGAAAAAGTTTATTTTCATTTGTTTAAACTTAGAGTATTTAAAAAAAAAAAAAAAGTGAAAAGAAAAAATAAGTGAGTTTAAGTGTCCTAGTCTGATTGCTGACACATTGCTGCTGCAATGCAAAACATCTAGTGCACTCAGTCATAAAGTATTAGATGAAAGACTTTTGATGTGACTGGCCTCTGTGCTTCCCAGCATGATGTGTCTGCCATTAGGAATTTCAAATAGAAGCAGCTTTTGAGAACAGACAGGTAGATATAGGGAGCGTATTTCATCGTTATGAAACAAGAAGTAATGAAATTCTTGTGGTGCTAGCAGAATAACTTCAAATTCATTCATCTGTTCACAGAATAAAGGACTGGTCTTCTCTGGCTATTTTGTATTTCTCCATTGAAGCTAAGCACTATAGAAAAACATGGAGCTTTAGATTCTGACTAATTAGCTTTTGAGTTGTATGTAAATACATTTCCACTTCAGGGCTTTTCTACAGCAAGTATTGAGTTCTCTCATTCAGATTTTTATCTGTAATTAAGTCTGTAAAGAAGATTCAGAGCAATGTTTACATTGTGAACTAGTCTGTATTCCACAAAACTCATTGGAACCTGATTATCTATACTGAAATGAAGAGCTTCAATTTCCAGAAATGCGCCTGTCTATTAAAAGTCAGTAAGAGAAAGGATACAAGTAATTCAGACTTTTTATAAAAAGTTTATATATATATATATATATATATATCGATTTCTGAAGACTATTGCTAGTAATTGTTTCTCTGAATTTCAGTATTAATTTGTAAAATTCAGAGTAATGAGAAATCGATGTCAAATGGCAAGGGAAAAACCCCACTTGACTGGGCATAACATTAAAAACAGGCTTTTTGTTTTGAGAGGTTTTCTGTTTTGTTTTGATTTTCTTATCTTTTAAGAGTTATTTCTCCTTAACACAGACTATCTATTGCAGAATGATCAGCAAGATTAAAACTATATACTGTACTTCACCTTTCCCCATCACTCTCATTATCTTACTCACCCTGAAATTGTGCATATTGCCAGAGCAAGTGAAGACCTCATTGAAA
Organism: Athene noctua; assembly: GCF_965140245.1. Taxonomy (NCBI): domain Eukaryota; kingdom Metazoa; phylum Chordata; class Aves; order Strigiformes; family Strigidae; genus Athene; species Athene noctua. The sequence goes on along the minus strand of NC_134037.1, from coordinate 225,309,078 downwards.
AAACATGATTTTAATTCTTGGACTGAAAGTAGTTATTAATAGAACAGGAAAGGCATATCACACTTGCTTTGAGACCACAGGTTACAGTTGCTAAATGCTACTCACAAAAGTCTGTCATGAAATCTGACATACTGGGTAATTTAAGGAAATGTGATCATTTCACTTTTTTTTTTTTTTTTTTTTTTTTTTTTTTTTTTTTTCCCATCGATAATTACATGTTCTATTCATTTTAAGACCTTTTTTTATGGGACCAGAGTCAAGAGGTGAAAATTGGCTTGTTCATTTCAGAATGATGAACTGAGAGAATACAGCTCTTTGACATGCATTTTATGTATTTTAATTATCATAAATATCCTTCTATTTTATTTCTGAATTGCAGCAATTTTCCAGAAGTGTCTGAATAGGAAAATAATCTGCTAAGTCTAGGTCCCTTAGAAAACAGACATGTGATAGTTTCTAAGCATCTCTAGATTTTCAATACCAATTTTTCTAATGGCATTTCATGAATCTGTGTCACATATTCCCGTAAGAGTAAACAGATGTTAACAACAAAAATATGGAATAATTTGATTTTGTTCACCTTTGCCTTCCATTACTTTTAAAACTGTTGAAGATGGAAAAAAACCTTTTCTTACCAAAATGACTATTGTATTAAAAGAAACACCAAATGAAGACAAAATGTAATCAAAGTAAAAAGCTGGAGGGCAGGGAATTTTTCTTATTCTTTGTAGATTGAAAAATGAATGCTTACTTTATTTTTCATTTTTGTTCTATTCATTACCACTGATATTGAAGTGAATAGCAGTGAGTAGTGCTAAACAACTTGAAAAGCATGTTTTGAAACTTCCATTCACAGAACAAGAAACTTACAGAATTATCATGAGAAGAAATATCCTTGTGTAGTTTTGTGTTCTACAGCGTGTACATAGAGTTTATGTATCAGAGATAAGTATTCAACTGTGAAGTGTTTCTGCTAAAAAATATCTTCAAATATTATCAATACTATTAAGTTTCCTTATCTATATATATGCCTTATTTACTGACGGCTAAGAGTTTATATTTTGAAGAATAACTAATTCACAGTTCTTTTCCAGACCCATTTCAGGTTCTGAACTTTCAAAGTAATTTGTTAGCTATCAAAGAATAGAAAGGAAGGAACTTCATCATGGCATGTACTTTATCTGTATGATACTATAATTCAGTTTTAACCATTGATAATCTTTCATGGTTTGTTATTAGATGGTCTCTAGTACATTGCATAAATGTTTTAGAAATAATAAATTGAAAGGAAATATTTAACCATTAAACTTCTTCTGAGAAATTACAATTACTCTAAAACTTTTTTTTTTTTTTTTTTTTTAATTTAAAGTGTGGTGTATGGATCAGAATATCAGGAACTATATAACAAATTTTCCTGTCTCTGAAGACTTCAAAATCCTTCATAAACATGAATACACTTAGTTTAATAACCTAGGTCATGATCCCACAAAATATTTACAGTGATTAAATTCAATGAAGCTTGAATTTATTTTCTGCTGCTCTCTATGGGATTGGTGCATGGAAATAATTTTTTAAAACCCAGTATTTTTCTTCTTGTAATCTTAAGAATTAATTAATAGAATATCTTCAAGGTATTTAATGAATTCCCTAGGGACCTGAACATCGGTTATTGCAGGACTATCAATGGGATCACAGATCAGATCAAAGAGATACAGCCTATGTCACATGTTTTTTGATCTGTGTTAGTTTCACAGAGCTAAAGGCTGATCTGAATGCTCTCTGCCTCAGCTAGTCAAACTAAAGTAACAGAAGAAAATATTCATTAAAGATATTTTAGAAATCATTGCTTAAATGAACTCTCTTGACACTACTAAATTGCTGAGATTACATTAATGTGAATTTTTCTCAAGGAGCTGCCACAGTCCCCACATTATGCACAACTTGTGGGCAACAGCAAAGAAAAGAAAACAACAAATAACCCCCTCAAAACCAAAACTTTTAGACACTCTTAAAATGAACCCCACATATCTTCTGATTAAACAGCAAGTCAGATGTCAAAATAAGATCAATGATTCCTCAACATATTTCCCTTCTCCAGTCACCTGCACATTTTTACCTGCTGCAAGCAGGTCCTGCACTGATTTGTAATACTGAGCTAGATGCAGTAATCAAAGGACCAAAGCCAGGAAAAAAGCAACAGCTGCTGCAGAAGGTGAGTGAACAGCTAGTAATCATATTGATGACATTACTAATTTATGTAGTTGATAGAATTTTAAAAAAGGAGTGAGCACTCATCTGTCATCATTGCATCATCCATCATCACTACAGCTTTCTAAGCAACGTACAGGCTGTTAATAATCTTAGATTGTTTTGTTGTCATTCCACTTGATTTGGTTTGGGGACTTTTTCTTAAGACACGGAAAACAAACACGTCATGGTGGCAAATATGAATGCTGAGTTTTTTCTGTGATAGAGGAGCAGATATGGTAAACACAAATAGTTTAATATTTTCTTAAAAATTAAAAATCATAATAAAGGCATGTATTCTATTAGGTTTTTTCTTTTTTTCCTGCAGCATGTAGATAAGATTCTGTCCTGTCTATACGTTCAGTAGAATGAACACTAGGCATGTTTCCAAAGTGGAATGCTTGAAGAACAGATGCCTGGGGAACTGTGGCTTCTAGCTTTGCAGCAAGCAATGCCAGTCCCAATCTAGATTTTCCCATCAGCCAGTGATATCATCTCTTTTGAAGCTTGAAAGTTCCTTGTCACTTGAGTACTGATCTGCTTGAGCTTTTTCTCCACAGCAAAATCAGACTAGAACTCAGACACACAATAGATTTTTAGAAAATTAGAGACATCATATGACACATTACTTTCTACTGTGTTTCAAAACAGTTTTAATTTTTAATGTGTTGAAGGTTTGAATCCTGTGTAGATGCTTAAGTTATCTGATAATTTAGTGAGTTACCACCTGAAAGATCTTAGCAGGAAGGCTGTCAGTCAATAAGCTATGGCAAGAGGTTAAAGTAAGAAGATTAAGGAATTTAGCTCCAAATTCAAGTATCTAAATGTAGGGGTCTGCCATGTAGCTATTTATATATGAAGTAAATATGTAAGTTTCCATCATAGTCTCTGCAGATCTAGTCAATATAGTCAATGGAATATATAGATCTATTAACCTTAGTCTAATAGAAATGCTTGTTTCATCATGTGTAGCTTGCTAGTTCTCTGTTGAATAGATTATCTGTATCTCCTTTGCCTATAAAGACAATTTCGATATGGAGGTCTCACATAGACTTGTAGAGACACTTTAGGTGTTTAAAACTAGAACTAAATTCTGCTCCAGATCCTCAGGTCACACTGCTGATAAACTTTCTTGCCAGGGTCTATGGAGATTCAGCAGTATGGATTTTACCTTTGCAGTTTCAGAGAATCCCTGCATGAGACCCAAATCTTTTTAGCAGGCTTAGCTACAAGTAACAGAAGGACATGAATGCTTTTAAGCATGGATCACAACTCTGGTCTCAGATACCTGCAAAGACCCACTGTTGTTCTTGTACAGTCTTTGTAGATGTTTGTTTTTTTTCCCCTGTGTGGACGAAACAGCATAGAAGAGGATAGGGGTTCCTGTCCCATTCAATAAATCTATGATTGAAACTGGACCAGGAAACTGTGGAAAGCTGTTGACTCAGTCGTATTGATGAAACATTGATTCTACTTTTGGGAAAGAAATTAGCTGTCTTGGGTGAATTGTTGTGAATATGTATATTTGTGATATCTTTGTACTTAACAAATAATCAATAATGCTTCCACATTACTGTCATCTGGTAGTCAGTGTTATTTCAGGCTTTCTTCAGTATTAACACATAAATCAGTGAAAAGTCATCTCTGCTAAAAACTTGACAGCAGCACAGTTTTATAAGAGAAACAAAATAGACAATAAATAGACTCCTCCAAACCCTAAATTGTCTATTTCTGTTGTCAGTATATTGGAGATATTTGGGTTATTTTTCCATAATAAGATGGACTAGTTAAATAATTTAGCATTTTCTTCACAGGTAGTATGTTTAAGCAAATGGTATTTCAGTTTATTTAATATAGCTGAACAGCTTGTTTAGCAGTTGTACAAGTTAAGTAGGCAAAAGAGTTTTATCTTCTTGGGCAAGAAAGGAACACACAGACAAATAATAATGTTCTTTGATGAGAATATGTGGAAAATAATAGATTTTCATGCGATCTATTTTACTGTAGTGAGAGGTGTGATTCCCTGTCATCATTATTGATTCTCATTAATTAGGAAAAATGACAAAATATACTTTTATGTATAAATGTTTTACATTTATGTAACTTCTTCCTCATTATAACTTGAAATGTAAACTCTCCAAAACAGTGTCTATGAAATAATCCTCCTTGTCTGCCATCACAGATGACTATACAGACCAGAAGACACCTTGAGCTTTTGTGGAATACAGTTGCATAAAGTCCAAAGACATGAAATCCAATTCTCTGTTCCTGTATAAAATGTTGTCACAAGTCACTTTTCTTCATGTAACAATATCTTAACACAATTTCCTGTTTTATTAAGGAATCTTAATAGAACAAGCTTCCAGAATGCAATTTGTCTAGTTTATTCTTAAAGGTATTCAGGAAAAGTCTTCTACAACTTCTGTTTCTTATATTTGTTTCTGAACCAGACTCATTTGTTCTTTCCCTTACACTTAATGAGCTTTCTTTGGAATTCCATCCCTGTTTTGTCAGATCAATGGTATCCAGCTGCCTCTGAACTGTACAAATTACATCCAATCATGGTTATGTAGACTGAGAGGAAGACTGTCATGGTTTAAGCCTAGAGGGAAATTGAGCACCACATTGCCACACACTCGCTCCTTCCCACTCAGGGATAGGAGAAGAAAATTTTAAAAAGGTTCAGGATCTAGATAAGGACAGCAAGGGATGACTCACCCATTGTGGTCATGAGCAAAAGATAGATTCCATTGGGGAAAAAAAAATAAAAATAATTTGAACACCACCACCACTAATTTACCAGTCAAAGAGTAGGACAGTAAGAAATACAGCCACATCTTAAAAACACCTTTCCCCCACCCCTCCCTTTTTCCTGGGTTCAGCTTTACCCCCAATTTCTCTACCTCCTCCCCGTCAGTGTGCAGGGGTGTAGGGGATGGGTGTTGTGGCCAGTTCATCACCAGCTGTTTCTGCTGCTCCTTCCTCCTCAGGGGGAGGACTCCTCACACTCTTCCCCTGTTCCAGCTTAGGGTCTCTCTCACAGGAGACAGTCCTCCATGAACTTTCTCTGACATGAGTCCTTCCAATAAGCTGCAGCTCTTCACTAACTGCTAAATAGTGGGTCCCTTCCACAGGCACAGACGGCTACAGCATGGGCATTCCTCAGAGTTCCAGACTTATTTGGATGCAGCCACCTGTTCTGGTGTGGGACTACACACCTCTCCACAGGCTACAGGTAGGCATTATTCCACTGTGGATTTTCATGGGTTGAAGGACGAGAGCCTACCCTCTCACCAAGGGCTGTAGAGGAGTCTTCGCACTGGTACACTTTGCCATGCCTCCTCCTCCTCCTTTCTTCCACTGACCTCGGTGTTTGCATAAGTATTTTCCTCACTTCTCCTCCTCCTCTCAGATTCTCCTTCTTAAATATGTTATCACGGAGGTGTAATCACCATCACTAATTGGCTCAGCCTTGGCCATAGGCAGGTCCAACTTGGAGCCAAGGAAGCTTCTAGAAACTTCTCACAGGAGCCACCTCTGTACCCCATCCCCTGCTACCAAAACCCCACCACACACAAACCCGATGAAAAGATAAAGAAATAAACTGAATAATTCATTTCAAACCTCCCAAACTTGTGTGACTAAAAGATTTATCTGATGTTTTTAACAGTTTGGGATTTTTCCCCCAAAGTGTAATTACACCTTAAGAAGGAAATTTACTTTTCTACATAATTTTGCATGTCTAACTCACACAGTTTTCTATCTCCTCTTCTGCTTTCCATTTTCTTTCCCTTGTACATATTCCTTTGTGTTCTTCTCTAGGGGGGATATTGGTGATGGAATGATTTCAAATGGGAACACAAGTAGATGAAGAATTGTTTGTTCATCCTACTCAAATATAATTGCAAATATAGGGACTACCAGTCTGTGAAGCTGGATGAACTGCATGGCAATGGGTCACCAACTCTGCCATATCTTTTAATTGTCCTTGTTTTACACTCAAAAAAAATGAATAGGTTTATATGGCACCAAGAATTTAGTGTTAGCTCCAAAAATCTTTTAACACTCATCCAAATTATCCACTCAATTGAGAAAAGCCTCATCCATGCTTATACAAAAGCCTCATCAAAATTTATGCAAAAGCCTTCCTAATATTGATTCCTTGTCTTTGCTGTTCTGCACTCTACCCCAAAGTTTCTTTGGGGTCTTAAGGCTGACACTTCTGCAAGTAGAGTTGCAGAGTGTTACAATGTGCTGTCAGAACCCTGAGGTCTTTGCTAGGAGATCGATATTCATAGATGGTATTTTTTTCAGTTTCTTTGTTGTGAGGAGAATGGCCTCTGAATGACTTCAGAATACTAAGCCTGTGTTTAGTTTTATATATTTTCTTATGACAATGTGCTCTGTTTTATTTGTGCCTTACTGAAGTTTGAAACTTGCACAACAACGTCCCCCATTCTTAACTTTTTCAATGGGCTACTATTTGTTGTGTAAGAATCACCTTGGGGTTTCATACCTTTACTGCAAATTATATTCCCAGGGATTAAACACTAGGGAATTGTTGCAAGAAGCTCCAATCAGTTCAGGCCAACACAATTCTAGACAAGCCCTGAGAGTGTGCACTGCCAGGCACTTTGTAAGTGCATTAGTAATGACAAAAAATGAAAAATACTGGAGTACATTTGCTTTTTTCATATAGTAAACTCCTCAAAGATGATCAAATATATTTAAAATCAGAAGATGATCTCTTAGATTATATACAAAAGTAATTTTCATTATAAATGCAGAAATCTTCAAGATAACCAAATAGAAATAAAAAAGTGTTTATAAGAAAATTGTACCTTTGATCTTTGCAGGACAGGTTTTGCTTTTCAGGTTTAACTTCATTTATTCATTAAACTTCAGCAGAAACCTCTGCATAGATCTCTTAATTACCAGAAAGTTTTCCCATCCATTTTCCATGGAAATAGACTGTCTCCTTATCTTATTAGTCTCTCAGGGCTCAATTCAGCTCCTTATAAACACGGCACCTTATGGTGTTTGAGAGTCTCTAGAGTATCTAGAACAACTAAAATGGTTTCTCAGGTATGTCAGAGGATTTATTAAAAATCTTGCAGCCTTTTGGACTAATGGACAGAGGTTATATATTCCACAGCATGTAAATAACACCAAATATGTTTATTTGGACTGATTACTTTCCAACAAATCCTTGCTGTTTTTCTTTCTCTCCACTTGCCTTAATCTTGTGGACATATAATTTCTAAACCTTTTTTACCATCAGATATGATGCATCTAAAAAGCAATCTCCACTTTCTTTCAATGACTTCCAATCTGATCTAGTCTCTTAAAGAAATATACTATATATGACTGAAAAGACAGAGCTCCTGACAAACACAGAGTTTTCAGTTCAGTGTATGAAATAGAAGTCAGGAAAGAAAAATTTTTGCTCTCAAGTTGAAGCACACAGTGTTGTGGTAAAAGAAATAAAAAGTATCTATGATTCTAACTGAAAGATAATTAACTGATATTTTAAAATTTAAATATTTTTTTTCATTTTAAACTGGTTTCTTTTTTATATAAAGTACGATTTGAAATGGAAAATCTCAACACTTAGTTTTCAAAATAATTTAGTATATTTATTTCAGAAAAATATTTTTATATTTCCAAGGCAAGATACATCATTAATAAAATTTCACAGTGGGTTTCTATTAAAAAACAAAAACAAAAAACCAAACCTCAAACCAAAAACCTCTCGTACTTAAAAACCAAAACCAAACCCCTAACCAAAAACCTCTTGTACACATTGTCGTTTCTTTTTAAAGAATTTACAAAAATGTGTTTGAAATTCTTTGATACTCTGAAAACTATGAGATTTCAGTTTTCATAGATTTGTCCTTAATTCAGAAAGCTTATTTTGAATTATTAACACCGCTTTTACCACTTTCATGTCTTGGGAAGAAAGGCTGTGAAGAAGCCTGATGCTGTGAAAGTGTTTAGATGCTATACATTGGCTAACTACTATGGAGAAAATGAAGTTCCTGTGTCATGACTAATGACCTGCCTATAGAACCACCATAAATGCAAAACAAGAAGCACACAAATGCTGTAACACACCCTCTGTATCATCTAGAACATTTTGAGTCTATTTTCCTTCTTAGGCAGTGTGTGAGTCCCTAGCAGTAAAAACTAAGTCTTCATATTTTCTACTATTTTGATCCCATTATCAAAGCTTAACAAATAAGTAACAATAATACTTGTGCCCCCACTGTACATTCTTAGAAAGGAAAAAAAAAAAAACATAGTAAGCCAAAAAAAGATTATTATCTGAGAACTGGCAGCAGTGAGAAAATCAGAAGGGAAATCACACATGAATATTCCTATGGCACGGGAATATGCTATTGGAAAAGAACGAGCTATAGGGATATACTTCCAGCCAGAAAAGAGTCTGCAAGAAGCCAAGAAGTAAATAAATTGGAAACAGGAACCTCATTTGCCAGTTTGCTACCGAAATTATTTTTAACTATTTTTCTTCCAGAGTGTTTTAGATCACATTTTTGTCGGTTTCTCTTTAGTTAATTTTTCGTTATAATATCATGCAATCCATTTTTTCATAGTAATTTTGTTTGTTTTGGTTGTCAAAGTAAGAATCATCTCACTTAGCTAAAGGTATGTAAAAGATTGGTACCTAGTCTAAATGAATCTGTAGGCATCCTTTGGAAACCAGAGATTGCACCTCTGCAAAACAGTTGACCTCACCTGTCTTAAGACACAGACATTTATCCCCTCTATTGAAAATGAATTCTCTATGAGGTCTCTTTATTAAAATAAAATGAAAAAAAATATATATTGTTAGCTCAACATAAATGCTAATTTAAGTTTCTAAACCTGGGTCCTGCCTGGTCAGCGTTTATGTACACCAACATTTTTCATTCTGATTGATGTTGGATGCTGATTAGCCATTTAAAATATCCTCATGTCTTCATGCAGGCTAATGGCAAACGACTGCATTATTTCTTGCTAGCAGCAAGACAGAGAGAAAAGAAGGAGGTGTTCTTTATACCATTTAATGCAGTGATGATAACATGCAGACATAAACTGCTCATTTACAAGAAAAGTCAAGAGAAGGTATTTCGCAAGAACTGATTTGGGAGGTATGTTGTTTCTTCTGGATTGTAGACTACAGATGTGTTTGACAGACAATACTCTAAAACGAAAGAACTAAACACTAGCATCCAGAAAGATCTTTAAATTATTTCATGCTGATTATTACTACATTTAAAGAACTCCAAAATTTTTTATATTCACTTAACTAGTTATCCCCTTTTGCATAGTGAATGCTCATAAATCTTGTTATGAGGTGGTAAGATCAATGCCTATTTTCTGCAATAAAAATGCTAGATTGTACATGTTTCTGTAATTTCACACATATATCTAACAAATATTTAATATTAAAGGTAAGAAATCATGGATAGCTATGTACTGTCTTAAATCACAGCTGTTAACCAAGCTCCATTGTCCTCATCTGCATTTACAAAAGTTTTAGAAGGGTGTCCAGAATAGGACTTGCACTGTTATTTGAATACATTTCAGTAGAATCAATGCTTTTGGAGCATAAAAATATCTTGATCTGTAAAGCTTAAGCTGAAAACTTTATGTGACAAATCAAAGGGGCTAAGGATTGAAATTCATAAAGTTTTCAAGAGAAGAACAAAATTCAGAGAACTTTCAGGGAGGGGATACTAAAGATACTAGAAATACTAATAAACTGAGCATAAAAAAGATAAGAAACAAAATATGTTAAATTAGCTTAACAAAATGCTAAAGTTAACAAAACTGTTGTGAAATCAAAGTATATTTTTAATATACTGTGTTCCTAGGAATATTTCTAACATCACACCTAAGATGTTTCTTGACTCCTGAATATATAATTTACATATTTATTACCGTTTCACACCTAAGGATATGTTCCTATCCAAGTGCTTAGAAAATATACTGCCTTCTCATGTCAACTTGTTTCTCAGTGTAAACGAAAATTAAAAGAACTTGTGTTGATTGTAAAAGTTCCTGTTATGTTCTGGTAGGAATAAAAAACCCAGCAAAACAAACATAAACAAGAAACAAAAAAACCCAAATGAAACTATAAACACTATGGTTAAGCACCCGTCAACATTTATAAACACTTTCTTTGGTGAAATTTGACTTTGCATGTAAATTTCTATCCCAGAGGCACTTTGTACTTCAAGTTTAAAAGCAAACCACTTCAGATGTTTTTGAATTATGCATCTGTAGATATGAAGTTCTCAACATTCCACCTATTTTTTGGAAATGGACATTAATGGCAGAAGGTTGCATAGATTCCTGTATGTATCTTCAGTCAGATATTTCCTTATGCTGGTTAAGGAATTTCTCTTTTCTTTTTTTTTTTTTTTTTATTAAAAGGTGTAACCAAAGATAATTCATAAGATTAAGCATCCATACAGGATGCCAGTGAGATGGGAAAGGAAAAAAAAGAAAGTTTTAGTACACTTATGTAAAAAAGAATAAAAGATACAGTCATAGTCTCTTTATTAAATAATCATGATGCAGGTTCAGGATGTGTATTCTTATTAATTATAAAACAAAATAACAAATGACATCTAAATAAATGCCATTTGAAATACATAAAACTTAGATCACGCAAAATCAGCTATGTGTATCTGCAGTTACCATGGCTATGCACGTCATACCCACATTCAAATGAATATGTCCAATTAACTAAATGTCTATTGATTCAGTGTTCATTTTACTGATAAACATTAAATCAAGTGCTTTCATAGTCAAATGTAGATTCATATATATGATCTTGTAGTATACATCCTTGATGACATGTTTTCCAACTAGTTTAGTCTAGAAGAAAAAAATCAAATTACTTCTCATATTTTTCTGAATGTAACGTGATCTCCCCACAGCTTCATCCAGTCCCCCCCCCAACTGTGTAGCTTAGGTGTTATAATTAACTAAAACTTATTAAACAAACCCAATTATACACTTAAATTTTAACAAACTTACCTTTTTCGTGTTTGTGATATTCTCCCCTTAAAAAAGAATGCAGAAAGATCTGTAGTTTTACATTTTATCAATGTATAAACTTGGCTCAGTAGGTGTACCAGAACTAGCTATTACCTAACTAAGTCAGATATGGCTAACAATGTAAACACTTGACACTTCTTGGAAAACCAAGCTGAAACTGTGGGGGAAGACCTGGATAGATAATCTGTGCCAAAATCGACTACAAATCTGTGCTCTCAGTAGGACTACCAGAGCTGAACAAGTGAAATACAGGGTTGCATGACAAATGTAGCTATTTTATGTTTACCTCACTCTTGAAGATGTCTATATTTTAAATTAATTTCAGCAAACAATCTTATTGCTGTAAAGCCTACTTAGAGTGTTGCTTTTTTTAAAAAAACAACATAATGTGTTTGAACTATATTCTAATGTTTGATCTTACTCCATTTACAGGATTTGGAGGATTATTTATTTTCTTTTTGGATTAATAGAATGACAGTAAAGTAATGGCTGACTTTATTATCCATTGAAATAATCAATGAAGTAATCTGGAAAACTCTGATATTGTCTAATGACTCAGATCAAAAAGACTTTTGCAAGCCTTTATCACAATATAAGCAATTATAATAAAACTAATAGCTTTGATTTCAGAGGGATAAGTGGGAATATCCAAAAATTCTTTCCACAGATTGCTTTCATGAGTGTACTTCAGCTGGAGGGAGTCCCACAGTACCCTAACACAAGCATTTGAAAGCTATGAGCACAGAAGCTCACAATTCATTTAAGAATTTCAGGGAAAATTTATCCAAAGTAAATGATGACATTAGAGACACACAGTGGTTATTTGTCTACAACTAGGAAGCTCACCCCCAGCATCATGTTATAGGCAGCACATATTCTTCTGATTATAGCCTCTTATAGTCATATAATCAATCATAGAATGATTTGAGTTGGAAGGGACCTCTACAGGTCATCTAGTCCAATCCCCCTACAATGAACAGGAACATCTTCAACTTAACACTGGAAAGGCCAAACCTGGAGTGCTGTGTCCTGTTTAGGGCTCCTCAGTACAAGAGAGCTATGGACATACTGAAGAGACTCCAGAGAAGGGCCACATAGATGATTGAGAGATTGGAGGACCTTTCATACACGGAGAGAAAACACAGAGATGTGACTGATCAGCCTGGAGAAGAGAAGGCTCAGGGATATCTTATCAATTTGTAAAAAATCTGAAACAAGGGTGTAAAGAAGATGGATCCAGCCTATTCTCAGAATGGAGAAGAGGCAATGGAAACAAATTCAAATACAGGAAATTTTGTTCAAACGTGAGAAAAAACTTTTTTACTGTAAGGCTGCTAAACATTTGAAAAGATTGCCTGGAGAGGTTGTGCAGCCTCCATTCCTGGAGGTATTCAGAACTGAGTGGACACAGCCCTCATCACCTACTCTAGTTCACCCCACTATGAGCAGAGGGGTTTGGACTAAGCTGTTTCCACAAGTGCCCTCCAACCTCATTCATGATGTAATTCCATATATCTATGGAAATAATAAGATCAATATTTATTGACTCCAGAAGATTTTCCCACCCCAAATCCTCCCCTTTCAGAAAGCTAACATCAGAGTACTTGGATAGAGATAAATCAATGTCACAAACTCAATCCCTTCCTTGTAAATCAGCAAAATTGTTTCAGGGAAAAGAAGTAAAATATTTGTCCTATCTAAAAGAGAATAAGACAAGCAAAGTACTCTGAAAGTAAAAAGAGAATAGCATTGTTCTGATTCGAATAAAACTAAACTACAAAATGTAATTCATTATTTAATGCTTGCTAAACCTGTCCTAAACTGGGTTTTGTATTTTAATGCATGATATCTTTATGCTGATACTATACTCTTTATGAGGAACTAGTTCAGAGAGGTTAGATGTGACATAAACTCCTTTGATCCAGATGGCCATAAATACTCTTTCTTATTTGGTTGTATATAATTTTCTGAATATTGGTTCTTTTAGACACAGAAAACTAGTTTTGACTAGAAGGTAAATTGCTTTAGAAATACAGATATCACAAGTTGGTAGTTATTGTATTAATATAATTCTGTCCCTGTAATTATTTGCAATGGTATTAAAAATCATTCATTAATATGCTTATTCAGAGATTATGCTTAAAAATCTAATGTATCTTTGGGGAAATAAATATAGAGTAACTCGTCAGAGCAACATCAAATTTGGACATGAAATGCTTACAAATGGGAGATTTCAGACTCTTGCAGAGAAAATTGGAAACTTAGTATGCTTCTCACTCTTTAAATCCCAGAAGAGATAAACATTTCTTGCTCAATTAAGGTTCCTGCATAGCAAAAAATACTTTTGTAGAATAAATTTCTTCGGTCGCTGTAATATGTGGTTGTAATAGGATGTAACTGAGAGTCAAATATATTACATAATTATGGTATGCAGACATTCTTTTATAGTGCTTATTATATGTTAGTTTATTTTATTTAAATGGTAAAATTTAACAAGGGGAAGGACTCCTCCATTTTACCTTTTCTTCATACTATATTAAAAAAATAAGCTATAATAAAGTCAGAACAGTGTTTTAACCTATTTCCTTCAAAAATTAAGCTTTTTTAATTATGAATATGCTGTGAAATTAGTCTTGAGTTAATTAATTGTCCTTTCTATATGTCAGATAATGCATGAACTGCAAGGCAGAGCTCTTTTATTTTGTGCAGTTCTGAGACTTCTTTGGTACAAAATTATATGAAAATTTAAAACAACATATATAATAAAGAAAATATCTGCAGATTTCTTCTCTAGCCTTTAGCCTTAAACGTATTCTTCTCACTTTCAAAATACAATGGCACCTGCATTTCATCCTTCTCAGAAGCATATCTAAAACCAAAATGAAAAAATGAAGGTATGTTCCATTAATTTGACTAAATCAATAAATAGTATTTATAAATGGCAATACTTTTTTTTTTTTTTTTTTTTTTTTTTTAAATAATGAAAATACAGTAGGCTACAGCTCTATATAACAAGCCACAGCTACCTTGACTTCAGATATAATTATGAGCTATGAACATTCTAGGTGTAGCTGAGAGAGGTGTCACAATTCAGGACATCTTTTTTCCTTTAATGTATAACATAATAAATGTAGTACTAAAAATTTACTTTTGAAGTCTTGTCCTTCCAAATCCAGCCCCCCAAAAGTGTTAGCTTATTTTAGCCATATATTGGTCAATATGTTTGCATGATTTAAACGGTGTGTATTTCTTGTTTGGGGTCCCTAAGATGCATCACTTGTCTTTAAGATTTGTTTCTCTTTCCCCTCTGGTATATATTTTGTCAATTAATGTATGTCACTGAATAATTCTTTCTTCATCTAAACCCTTATCTGCTGTGAAGTTTCTTTAGTATAACCTTCCCTGGTTCTCAGAGAAGCCTTTGAAGGAAGTAGGATAAAATTGAGAACATTCTATGGAAAGGAAGAAAATCATATTAGTAAGTCAGTATACCTAAGCTTATAATTGTTTGAAACATTTAGACCTACAGGTATGCTGTCCTCAATACTTAAGAGGATGAGGTTTATTTCATGCTTTATGTAGTTTCATGTGTAAAGTATATGTTAGCATACTTCATATATACATAACAACATAGCAATTCCAATGTTGTGTCAGAGGAAAAATACTATTTAAACCACCATCAGATATTCAACAGAGTCAGTATTGTATGCTTAGAAAAAGTGTATAAAATAGCTGAAATAGGAAAGATAAAGATTTTTCTCTTGGAGAATTTCTCAGATTCTTTCTCAATTTCACTGTCATTAAACAAATTAAAAGAAAAATTTCTGGTCCCACTTATATCTAACATAGCTAAAGGCCTGTCACAGACTTCCTGAACCTCTCTTCAGTTGCTTTTACCTGCTTACCATGACCTGTCCCCTTGTTTCTACAGAGACTGCTGCACAAGTAGCTACATGAATGAAGGGGAAAGTGTCTATATGATGTGTGGTTTCCTTGAGATGAATTATGTATTCCAAAAGAGTTAAGCAATTTCTACTGACTCTCTAGAAAAGACTTACTGACTTTTTTCACATGTGAAAACAAATTATATTATGCAACATATTTGTGCTAATCTCTACCCAATGTAGACCAGCACACAAAAATTCATAAAAACCAAAGATGGATCAATCTATTTCCCTTTGAAGTATAATCACTGGACTAGAAAGCTAGTCTGATAATGCTTGGAAGAAGAAAAACAGAATGAGAAAAAGCACCATATGTCTATCTGCAGTAATTCAGGGAACATTACTGTAGTCTAATTTATTTTTCTGAATTGGAGTCTAGGAATATATACTAGGATTCCTAGCATCACCAGTTAGCTGGAAAACAGCTCAAGACACAGGGAAGGAAAGGTGGAAGATGCTCTCTATACTTTAGCAATAATTTAACTGGTTGATTAAATTATTTCTCATATATTGAAAGGAGAAGGAAGGTACCTTCTAGATTTCAGGATTTTTGAAAAGCTGTATTTTTCAAAATCTTTACATAATGGTGGTTGAGTATCTGCCACATTTCATAATTATAAAATCTTCAAGGTGAGGCAAGACAGGATTGTGAGCAGAAATCATAGTTTAAAGAACCAAATAATTCCTGCTGTCATGCAGAAACAAAACTAAATACTTTTTTTAATCCTGAAATAACCCATGCACACACTTTTATGGTAGATCCATTTACATCAAAATGCTCATAGAAAAAAATTTAATTTTATAAAGCTTACAAACCTTGAAACTATGATCCTATATTAGAAGTGATGACGGAACGTTGACTATAGTGTTGTGACTGTGACCTTGCAATTACTGATGCCACATTCACCAGCTGTGATGGGTATCTATGAACATAAGTTGAACTCCTGCCAGTTTATGAGTAGGACATGGAATTTTGCTGTCCATACCAGTGTGCTACCTACTGAGAATGAAAATTTTTGTCTTTTACCTTTTTGTTTTTCTTTGTTTTTCTTTTTGTTTGTTTGTTTTATGTATAGTTTCTCCTAGTGATGAGTTCAATTGTACCAACTGGTAGAGTATTAAAGTGGCAACTTGTAGCTAAAATTTATTACAAATATATGGGCAGAGGTATCTATATAACTGCATATGTGTCTGCATATGTCTTGGCACAGTGTCAGAACTTTAACCAGTGTCTATTGCTTTGAAGCTAAGATAAATACTGGTTTTTGAGAAGAGAGGAATTTGAAGTCATAAGCATTGACCCACATTGAAATAGTTAAGATTGTAACCACAGATCAAATTCCTCATGAGTGAATCATGAGTGAAGCTGGTTTTCACTGTTTAAGAGAATCAAATTTGTACTGTAGAAAATGAACAGCAAAGTCTGTCTGTTTGATGCTAGTTATTGAACAAGATATGCTTACACTTAATGACTTACACATGATAAGGTGAAATAATGACTCATTTTGCATAGTTGAACTCAATGATTGTTTTTATCCTAGTGGAACTGTACCATCTTCTGAGGAGTTACTTGAAAGTTGAATTTGTACCATTAGAACATCTGTTTCTTGTAAAAATATGAGTTCTTCCATATTTTGTTTTTTTTAGACATACAACATTGTTCTGCACACCAGGCAACTTTGGGAGTAAGGAGAACAGTCTGGTTTTTATAGTCTATTTGTTTATTTGAGCTATTGTGTGTTTGTCTGCTTATGACAATTATTATTCTTGGAATGAGTGAACAATGAATACATTATATTCTAACCCTTGGAGGTTTATACATTCTGGGTTTTATCTGTAAAGTTGCAAACAAACCAAATTTAAATATTGCACCATTAAAAGTAATACAGCTTTACTGTATAAATTATTTGTGTATCTACAGTACATGCTCTCATGATTGTGTTTACTTGTAAAATATTACCATATAAAATCAAACAGACAATTAAAGTTTACAAATGTGGAGAAAATATATTACCAACATGACATTGTAATTTAGTGACAGATATTGTATAGTAACATTGTAATGGCCTACAGCCAGTGAATTTTTCTGTGCAGATGGTCCCTGCACCTGTAAGCTATTGGAAGGTACCATTTTTTGAAAGCTATGTTTAGATCTCATGAGAAGGCCTTTTTTGAATGTTAATGCAATGCCCAGAAATTCTGGCTTGTAGCAATTATTCCTGCTATGATAAGACTAAGTTTTGTTTATTCCTCTATAAAAAATGATCATGGTGGAAACATGCACTGCTAAAAGAATAAAGCCTTAACAAGCTGTAACATGTGACGATAATTAAGGAATTGGTTGAATTAAAAAATACTCCTCAGATACTCCAGTGGTTTGCATATTGTACCGTCACTGACAGCTGTTCATATTGGGTTCAACGTGGATGTTACATTCCATACTGCTGCTTTGTACCAGCTATTCAAACTCATTTGGCATAAATATCAGTTATTACATAATAGAATTTAAAGTGAGGAAAATCATGTCTTTAATGTATTTCAGAAAAAAAAAACAAACTTTATTGTTATTTTGTAATCTTGTTTCTCTGTCAGCACCATTATTAAAGAATACAACTGTAGTTTACAAAGAGTTTACGAAGTTATAACATACATGAACACCTATTTCAAAATGTTGGAGAGTGTATTCACTTATATTTTACACTTATCTGTGCCGTATATCTCCAGTGAGAATTATATAAATGTTTCATATATGATGCTTGTATAGTACCTTAATTTAAAATATTTAGTAAAATAAATAACTGATCCTTCTAGAAGCTGTATTTGATTGTGCTTATTACATCCATTTTTCTCTTTTTATCTATTTTCCCCACTTTTTCTTAAGAATGGGAATTAGTAAATTGCTTATGATAATAATTTATTTGATAGCAGTTACTGAAAATTGGATTTTAACCTTGCATTCAAAATTTAAACTTTTATATATGAAAAATTACTACAAAGGTATCTATTCAAATGTGTGGGTTTTTTTCTTTTTCAAGTTGTTTCACCTTTAAACATGTTTTCCTTCAGAGAATCATGTTCTTATATAGTTGAAACTTATTAAAAGCATGCTATGAAATTTCTGCACTTTTAAAATTATTTTAAGTTCTTTCCAGAGTACTTTGAAAATGTATTAAATGCGTTCAAAGCTAATTATCATTCTCACTTTGAATGTTAATGTGTTTTATTCATATATCTTAAAGTTGGTGGAAACAAGGAATCTTAAGTGGGTAGTCCACAAGTTTTCTAGTAATATTGTGATTTTCATTCCCTAAGCAAAGAATATAACTGCAGCTTTGTTGAAAAGATTAATAAGATTATGTGCCTCCATTGTGCTCTGAGAATGGCATTTGTCTTTCAAAGATCAACTGGAAAACCTAACAGAACCCAAAATGGGGAGGAAAAAAAACCCACACAAACAAACAAAAAAAAAAACAGCTGAAAAACATCAGTCTCAAATCCAAAACACAACGGATGGAGCTCGCCTGACTGGATCAAAAGTCACAGAAGAAAAGAACTAGACCAATGAAGACTCATTGAGAAGGTAGACCTTTGAGATGGTCTTTCTACTCAAAGTCAAATGAAGTACGTTTTGAACTGACACCAGTGCTTGCAGGAGAGAGTCCTGAAAGGGCATAAAAACACATGAGTCACATTTAGGTAGCGGCAGCAAAATTGATGAGGCATGGACAAACATATTTATAGTCAGTTGGCATAGAAAGCAATCAGATCCATGCTGACCAGAGGGATAGCTTTAATACTTACACATACTCGGAGAACAGCGCTCATAGATCCAGGCTGTTATTAGTGTTTGGAATATAAGACTTTAAATAGCAGGGAAATCATGTTAAATCACAGCAGATTAACCTGCCTAGAGCCCAATTAGAGGATAACCTGGTAACTGTTCAAATGTTATATACAAGTGCACTGGCACAAATGTAAAAATATAGTGAAGGTCTCATCTGAAGATTTTGGGCCAATGTATTTTGGCCCTTGAGGTTGAGTACGTAACAAGTATCTTGACAGATGCATGATTTTTTTGTTTGTTTTTCTTCAGTTCAGATAACCAGAATTACGCATCTTTTCTGTAGTTTGACTATTTCACTTTTTAGAGGTTAACAAAAGTATATGAGTCTATTCTGCAAGCAGAGTTTATTATGATTAAAAACAAGTGCTTATATGATGCAAAGTGCTGAGCAAATCATGTCAGGATATGAAAAGAACGTGTAAATTTGTGTCATTTTAGATTTCTCCTCTTAATTTTTGTTGCTTGCTTCTTGTGCCTAAATTCAAACTCCACATGCTCAGACCGTATAGGTACTGGTTTTAGCCTTTTAGACACCTCTGTTCATTTTCATTTAGAATCTGAAACGTCAATAGTGTAGATATTTTCTTCTGAGTTCCAAGAAAATGACACTAGAACAGTCCCTCTGAATGTTTGTGATGTAGGTCACTCATTTTTTTTTTTCTCAATTAAAGTAAAATTGTAATTGATTTAATTCCTACTCAGTTTTCACTTTTCACTGCAGTCAGCGGTAGTGTCTATGTTCTCTGGTGGGAGCAGAATAACATTACTCCTATCATCAGTCTTCAAAAACTAAAATTTTTTACTAGAGTTTGCACCAATGACTGCAGCTGAACTTTCTGTGTAAAATGATAAATGGAGTGATGTTGAAAGCATGAACAAAGTGAACATAAAAATCTCATTCAAGAAACAGGATTGAAAACTTATCCATGTATTTAAAAGTTTAATCATGAAAAATATATTTAGATACAATCATTTTGTGTTGAGGTTGAGACATTTGAATTTATCTTTGTAAGTGACTGAGGTACAACCACGATTTAACTGCACCTACTTTGGATTTTTCATGCATTTTAATTCTTGCTTTTATTTCAGTCTCCTTGTCAGTAGTCTTCAACAAAGATAGTGAAAATATACCTTATTTCTGACTTCATAGCTCCATAATTCACGTTGTGTCTCCTTGAATAGTAAAAATAGAGGTATTTTGTTTTTTGAAAAAGTAAAGTCAATTGGAATTTATTGACATCCAAGTAAAGAACAGTGATGAATGGTGTTCTTCAAGGGTCGGTGTTGGGACCAGTGCTATTTAACATCTTTGTCAACGACATGGACAGCAGGATCAAGTACACCCTCTGCAAGTTTGCCAATGACACCAAGCTGTGTGGTGGGGTCAACACACTGGAGGAAAGGGATGTCATTCAGAAGGAATTTGACAGGCTTGAGAGGTGGGCCCATGCAAACCTCACGAAGTTCAGCAACGTCAAGTGCACATGAGCCAGGGCAATCCCAAGCACAAATACAGGCTTGATAATGAAAGAATTGAGAGCAGCCCTGCAGAGAAGGACTTGGGGGTTATTAGTGGATGGAAAATTGACTATGAGCCAGCAATGTGCACTTGCAGACCAGAAAGCCAAACATATCCTGGGCTGCATCGAGAGAAGTGTGACCAGCAGGTCGAGGGAGGTGATTCTCCCACTCTGCTCCACTCTCATGAGATCCCACCTGGAGTACTGCATCCAGCTCTGTGGCCTCCAGTGTAATGAGTACATGGAACTGTTTGAGCAGGTCCAGAGGAGGGCCGTGAAGTTGATAAAGGGGCTGGAGCACCTCCTCTATGGGGACAAAATGAGAGAGTTGGGGTTGTATAGTGGCCCTCTAGTACTTAAAGGTACTAATGATTTATAGTTAAAAAATATAGAAGTTAATAGCCTTCTCAGGGATTTATATTACAAATAATGAAATATGAAGGGAAGAAAATATTCTTTTTAAATTTTTTTTTACTATTTGTGATCCCATTGATATGAGTCTAACTGATTTAGAGAACCACATGAAGACTTTCTAAAAAAATTTACTGTACTGTCTGGTACTTTAATAAATAATTAATTAGACTACCTTAATCTTTTTTGTAGTCCTCATTATTATGCATTTATGACTATGTGCAAATCCTCCATTTTATATCTGTGCTACCGCATGCATGAATTGATACCATGGTAGGATGTATACAAGGGTAGAAATGTGTCACAAAACCACAGTATTGAAGATCTATTTATTTTCCCCCTAAAATCAATAGGAAAGACATTTGTTTAAAATGGATATATGACCTAATTAATCTTTATGAACTCATAAAAACTAATACTCCTAAATGAAACATTTTCTTGACAATATAAGATTCATATTCTAATGTTCTCGAGAAGTTTAATTATGATTTTGAAGATTAAATAGAAATTAGTTCAAACTACATTGTCATTACACTGCCCTTGAACTTTTCCAGTTGCTACTATGATGTTTTCAATCATATATAAAGATATTTTTCTCTCATTTTATCAAGTAATCAGGGAACTTCTCACTTTCCTCAAAATAGGAACACAATACAGATTTTACTGCTGAAAAAATTCTGGCAAAGGAAGAGAGCTAAAATTATATTTGCAAATATTATGTTGTTTTCTTCCCTACTGCCCTATAAATACATTGTAAGAAATGACACCACAATGTAAGTTTTGTCTATAACCTTTGCTCCTCTCTTTTCTTTGTAGTCATGGCAAAGAGGGGAGCAAAGTTAGATGACAAGTAAAAGGTATTGCAGAAGCCTCCAGTCACAAAATGATTTTTGTGCAGTTGCATGCCCTTTGTAGTAATTACCAGAACTGGCTAGGAATTTTCTGCAAGAATGATTTTGTCATATAGAATATTCTTTCAGTGTGGTACAAATTCCAAGGAAATTTCAATCAGAACCACCTTTTTCAAATAAAATCAGTGATGGGAATAAGAAAGTAATACTGATAAGGCCAACAGTCAGGAAATGAGATTGAGTGACAGGGAAGTATATGAGAGAGAACAGAAAGGCTGAATGGCCCAGCTTTTCATTACTTAACCTGGCTACCTATCTACCTAAGCCTAAAAATTGGTCCATTTTTAAACTCTGTATGTCCAGCTTTCAGAAGTTCATTCCTCAAAGGCACTAATCAAAATTGAAAAGTGTCTTCATAATGCAGGACAGCATTCCAAAGAAATCTCTAACTGAATTTTTTTAGAAATTGTTATTTTTAATATGATGAGGGAAAGATTCCCCCCCCCCCAAAAAAAAAAAAAAAAAAAAAGCTTGACATTTTTTTGAAAAGAAATTCTATTCCCAAGTTATCTTCTGCACAGATATGTCTATGTAGTCTGTCAAACATATGCAGTGCTATGCAGCCATCTGAGATAATTGACGACAAGCTAGCTCAGACACCAAAAGCTGTACCACTTATCTTACTTGGTGTGCCACCTAGACTACTGCAGATTATTTTTCAAGATATTTTTGCTTTAGAAGCCTACATTGCTTTGTGGAGGAGTAACTCTTTAGAGATAGCCCATGTAAATCTATACATCATTGGTTTGTTCACCTTGTTCAATTTCAAAGTATTTAGGATGAGCAAGTCATATAGAAAGCAAGTCAAACCTTAGATTTGTAAATACAAGGTTTAGAGGTCTTGCTGTTGTTAATTGCTACTAGCACGTATTTTGCTATTTATTGCTCATAATATGCTTATGGACTTATTGAACCCTCACAAAATGCAAATAAAAATCCAGATCCTAGCTTAAGATGTTAATAATTTGTGTGCATATAGCTGCATCCATGCTACAAGATACCAGAGTTAGCTGTAAACAAAGCTATCTTGTGCATTGGGAATAATTTAGTTCAGCATTACACTGAAAAGCATGGCAAATTAGTCAACATTGAGGTTGCTGCTTCTGCAGGCAAATTGCTCTCAGTTCCTAAACTACCTTGTTTATGGCTATCCTGTGCATCTCCATACATTTCTGCCTCTATAGAGCAGATATACTCACAGATCAACTGAAAAAGTTACAAAGGATCTGAAGATGATGTTAGCAAGAAGGAGTGCAAAGTCAGGACTTTATTTTTTCATTCTAAGCTTTGGGATAAGCAGCTTCTGAATGTTCATAAGCTATCCCCCCCTTTTTAAAAAAAAAAATAAAAAAATCTTCATTTAAAAAAATGCAGTGCTTCTGTTGCCCTGTTAGCTTTTTGTATGCCATTGCTTTAATCACTAGTTTCTATTTCCTGGCTTGTCAGTATAGTGTTAATGCAATTAAAGATATTCATCCTTGCAAAATATATGTCATAATATTAATGTATCTAATTGTAAACAACACTGGGAAATGTCTTACATCAGAAAAGCAGAAGGGATTATGAAAAAGGTGCAAAAGAGAACATGAAAAAATATAAACAGCTGTTCACACCAGGATGTTTCCTGCTTTTGTACTTTGGAAGAAAAAGATATAGCCTGATACAGAGGTTTCACCGTGAAGTCAAACAAATTCAGATCAGAAATAATTTCTTTTTTTTTTTTTTTCCCACCTAACAGTTCAGAGGATTTATGATCATTAGTTGTCTTAAAATAAATCTTCAATACATTTGTAAAATAATGTGTCATTAACTGAAGTAATTTTCTATTGGTTTTCCTGTGTGAAAGCCTAAAATGCAGATAAAATTTTAAATTATAATTTTCAAAATAATCTAATTAAATGCAGAGCTGATTTGAAACTGATTGCCAGACAGCTGAATATAGATGTGCATTTGCAGCAACGATGCAATTGTGAAATCAGTAAGCAAAAGTTTGTTCCATTGAAATCAGAGATTTGAAGCAAGACCTCTATCTACATAATTTTCCAACACACGCTTGAAAATAGGAAATGTATAAAAACTAATATTTTCCACGTTTTAAAACTGTAATTACCTTTCCAGTCAGACTTAGCTACAAATTGGTTCCATGTCAAAGTGAAAGGGACTATAAATCTCTGTACCTATACGTTCACAGTGTGGCACCTCTGAAGCATACAAGTGGAACTAGTATATATGTCTACAAGGGCAGCAAAAGATGAGAGATATGGAGCTCCTCTCTCTCTGAGATACTTAAATTTCATAGAATCAGAATAGTTTGGGTTGGAAGGGACCTTTAAAGCTCATCTACACTAAGCTCCCTGCAATGAGCAGGGACATCTTCAACTAGATCAGGTTGCAAAGAACCCCATCCAACCTGACCTTGAATGTTTTCAGGGAAGGGGCATCTACTACCTCTCTGAGCAACTTGTTCCACTGCTTCACCACATCCATCCTAAAAAATTCCCTACTTATATCTAGTCTGAATCTATCCTCTTTTAGTTTGAAAACATTACCCCTTGTCCTATCACAAGAGGCACTACTAAAAAGTCTGTCTCCATTTTTTTCTAAGCCCCCATTAAGTATTGAAAGGTCACAATAAGGTCTCCCCAGTAGCTGATTTTATCATTAGCTGATGGGTTTTGAAGGCTTGGGACTAACGATTCACTATAGCTATATAACCACCAAGGCAGACTTCTTAACAAGTATTACATCAAAACAAACCAGAAATGTCCTCAAAAGTCCTCTGCTGTTGTCAGGGGGTCTGCAGTGCCTTCCAGAGCTATTGTCTCAGCTGCCTACAGCAAAAATCTAGCACAATTATTCTTCTAACATATATATCCAATTTGTAGAGACAAAATTGGTCTCTGAGGCCCTTGTAACTGAAAAGTATTTCCAAGATAATTCCAAGCTATTATGTAGAAATATTCTTTCTTACAAATCTGCTCTTTTTTTTTTTTATGATACTTTGATGTCAAGGATGTGTTTTTTTACTGACCATGACCCAAACACCGATAAAGGTACTACCAATATGGTTGAAACTTGGCATCTCACAGAAGTAAACTGTACAGTACAAATTTATTCACATCCTTACTATCCAGTGTCATCTTTTGCATCGACATCTCAGTATATTATAAACAGAACATGAAAGAAAGTATGTATTACTTAAAAATTCTATAAGTGAAAAAGAAATAATGTTGTGGCAAGTGATTTTGTCTTCTTTGTGAGTACGTTTGCTGAAAGGGGAAGGAAATAAAGAAGTAAAAACTAAAAAGGCCTCTGCCTGATGCTACAGAGCATCAACATTCATTTTAAAAGATAGATTCTAAACTAATTTTGAGATTTCACTTCTCTTTCTGGTTCTAAAACAGCTACAGATCTGAGTTCCCACATGTTACCATAGGAGAATAAATTCACACAGAATAGTACAGACAAAAGCTGGAGAAGTGGATAAAACATAAAATGGGAAGAGTATTTCAGTAAAAGCTAGACTTTCTCCATCTACCTATTTCATGGGACATTTTCAGTGTTTATCTTTGCAGTATTACTCATCACCAATGTGTATTACTATCAATTTCAAATTACTTTTAATTAATAGTTGCTTGATTAAATATATAGTAGGCAGACAAAGCATGTGGAAATAACTGAGTACTCTTCTCTAAGGATCAAAACATCTCGAAAAAAAATGCTCCACAATGACCTCAGAAAACACATTTAAGATAACAGCTGGAGTTTAATTACAAGTCAATGCATGTTTAAAATATACATGAAAGCATATTTTATTTCTTTGTTGCTTATTGATTGTGCATGTATAATGATGGCTAGAGTAGACCATGTTTACAGCAGCAGAGAAGATAACCTGCTTTGCAAGAACATCATTGTAGTGTTTGATATTTTCATGTGATGTTGTCTCAGATGCAATCAGGTATTATAGAAGTTTTCAGTTTCTAAATTATGCAAAGATGTGAAGAAACAGAAGGTTTCAATTTCAGCTTGTATTCCAGGCCAAAAATCTTCAACACTGAATCCAACCTAAACTAATTTATTCAGGGTTTAGAGAAAGAAAAGAAGGACTTAGAAATGATGATGCAATTCTCCCATTATAGGAGGAATACATGATGAGTGAGGAAGGCAGAGAAGATTAGCACTTTGATACAAACCTACAAACAGGAAAAAAAAAAAAATCAAACCCTTTACACTGTAATAGACAATTGCTATGA
Organism: Athene noctua; assembly: GCF_965140245.1. NCBI lineage: Eukaryota > Metazoa > Chordata > Aves > Strigiformes > Strigidae > Athene > Athene noctua. The sequence goes on along the minus strand of NC_134037.1, from coordinate 225,282,879 downwards.
AATCATTGTCACAATGTTCATACACCTCAGTATATATACTAGCATAATATATATATATTTCATTTTAGAAACAATGGTGAAGCCAGTGTTGACCTGTAATTTCAACTCCTAGTTTCAAGGAACAAACCTGTCCTTAGAGAGCTCAGGTTTGCCTCTTTCTCCAGTTCTCTGCTCAAGGGTCCAAACTGTCAAGAAGTGTATTGTTCATCCCAATAGAAGTGAGAGTATCATCTATATGATCTTCCCTTAAATCTAACAATCCCACACAGATCTCAGACTTGGCTTATATCTACATATCACAGGTGAGACTCTGCTCAGTTAATGTCGGTAATGACATAATTGACTAAATTCCCATTACATTTGGGTTTTCTGTCCTTAAAAGCAACTGGATAGGCACATAGCATTAGATAATATGTTTTATCCAGCCTGGCCTCCATGTGCTTGAAATTCTGTGTAAGATCTTTAATAGCAATAGACAATGCATAGGATTAAACTGAATTAAATAGACACCTGCACTTGATCATTGGAACCCCGATGAGTGAATTTCTCATCTCCATTGACTATATTGGTTAAATCTTCACTGATATTTAACTTTTAGCTCGCATGTACATATCTATACTGTAGAAACTAGCATTAAGGAAAAATGATCCCCACTCCAATTATGGATTGGAGGTAATATAAGCATGAATTTAAACATGAAGTCTTAGGTGCTTAAAAAAATATTTCCTAATCTTATTCAGGTGCCCAAGGATATCATGCCTCACCTCCACCTGGCAGTCCAGTCACGGATCTATCCTAACTGCTCTGTACTACCTGCCAGCCACACACAGATGTCTTGGATACCTTGAAGCATCTCAAATGGTATATTTAATCAACTGAATCAAGTTTAAAGAATCAGAAATAATTTTGTCAAAAGTGGTTGTTTTGATAGTACATTAATTAGGAAGGTATATATTTGTGTTTGCAACAGATTGAGAACAGGGTAAAGTTTGGTATGCATCTATTAAGGCAGTTATCCCAGACATTTCTGTGAAAGGGGAGAAAAAATAGCCATGAGATAGTCTAGCAAGCAAGTAAGCTTGACATTTTATTAAGTAGGTGAAAAAAATGGATTTTTTCCTCTTGATTAGGGAAGGAAATGTTTATTTGGAGAATCTATTTTTCTTTCTAACCATCTTTAAGCACAGGAGCAGGAATTTTTTTGCTTAATAAATTTCCAGAAAATTCTGCTCCTAAGATAATGTGTACAACGAAACAAGCTAGCTGAGATGTTGGTTCAGATGTTGTCTAAACAGTCATTAATTATTATTTTAATAATGTCTTGATTTATCGTCACTCTGATCCATTATTATAAATTCTATTTTAAAGAGAACTTTTTATCCATAAATTGTAATTAATCAACCCAGGTGAGAGAAAATATAATCATTCTTTGGGTACAAGAAATCCATCAAAGGAATGCAAACATCTCTGCATAGTCTGATACTCTTAACGTCTTACAGAATTTGCAGGATTTGAAGGGAAAAAACATGTTTCTTTGAGAGAAATTCAAAACTTCATTGGATGACACTCCAGGCAAGTTGATCTACATTGGACGTGTTTGGAGCAAGAGTCTGTATAAGGTGACATGCAAATACATGGTTCTATGCTGATTAATCAGAACTGGGTGACAAGTTGCTATGTTATGAATATATATGTCTTGGTAAGCATTGTCCTGAGCCTCTTTCAGAATTATGAAGTATGAAATGTGAGATCTTAGTTTGGAGATGGGTCTTGTTCTCTCATTACATCTTCACAAACAACATGTAGTTGATACTTGTCTTTTAGCTATTTGTCTTCCCAAGTTTACAACCCAAGTGTGGTAATCTCCATCACATACTGAGTTAGGAATCTTCAGTTGAAATTGGAGTTTTTGCAGCACTAGCTCTTGAATGAGAACTGTTGCAAGTTCAGTCTTATCTGTTGTCCTGTCAGGACAGCAGTATACAGTTAATGCTGAATTAAGCAAATTAAGTTAACAAAGACAGAAGCAAGAGTATCCTCAAACAGAATATGTATCTAGATATTGATGTTAATCATTATGAGGTCTGATTATCTTTTGCTGTAATCGGTTATACCTCATAACCGCAGCACCCACTGCCTACTTAAGAGCACTTAATTACTGTCCATACATATTTATAAGAGTATTTGAACTTTGTCAATATCTCCTACTCTTTTGCACTTAGTTCAGTAGACTCCCCGCCTCAACAAACCAAAATAGTAGAATCACAGAATCATAGAATAGTTTGCGTTGGAAGGGACCTTTAAAAGTCATCTAATCCAACTCCCCTGGAATGAGCAGGGACATCTTCAACTAGATCAGGTTGTATCTAGATACATATTGTGTAACAGTAGTCTTGTACATGATGGGTTAAAAGAGCAGAGGCATTTCAACATTCATGTCTTAAAAAAGAAAATTGTAAGACCCTCAGGATATTAATACAGAAATATATGAAAAGTTAATTTCCAGAAGTGCAGGGCAATAAAAATAAGGTCTGTCCAAACTCTCTTTATTAATAATTTAAAAAGTATGTATATGTGAAGTGCTTTTTAAGTAATGAGTGTTAGTCATAAATATTTAACAGTTGTGCTTATGAAATATGCCCTAAATTACATCCAAATGTTAACAAGAATGCCTTATACTTGACAGAAAAATGAAGCCCATAAATTTTTCAGAAGTGTGTGTCTGACAGGTGGAAGCTGAGAAGACACGTCTTGCTCTTTGTTTTAATCTGACACTGCAACCTTCAGGTCTGTGCTTTTTGAGCTTAATAGGAACAAAGAGCTTTCTATCCAAAGCCAATATCAGAGCTGATAGAAGATTCCCTTGGGAGTTTGTTATCTGGCAAGTACAAGTTGCCTCATCAAAATCATGGGGCAAGAAATTCAAAGCACATAAGCAGTGGCTTAATCCATCCTCGTGTTGAGTGTCTTCTGCGTGTTGTTTATCTTTATCAGGAATAAAGTTCATAGGAAGTTCACAGTATGCTGACTTCCTATTCCCTTCAAGAGGGAATTAATTGATTGTCCTCAGGAGGTGCTCAGCATCTGTTGCAACAATGTCTTGAAGAATTGCTTGCCAAGAAAAAATAAAAATAAGCATTCTAATACACTAGGAAATAACTGATAACATTATAATTGCAATTAGAACAACTAGTGATGGAGGAAAAAATAGTTGGAGGAAAAAATAGGCAATCACATACAGATAAATTCTACACTTAACCCTTATGTTGCAATTTGAAAAAAAGAATGTCTTGGATTTGTAAAGGCAGGAGAAGTAGAAGAAAGGAATATGACCTATTTAGAGTGGAGAAAAACAGAGCAAAGTGAAGACTCCAGGTGAGGACTCCTGCTATGACTTCGGGTAAGATTTGTTCTTACAGTCCCTCCTGCAACTTTTCTCTCAGAAAAATGGAGAAACTTAACGTGGAACATCTCTCTGAGAACTGTGAGACTTATGTGTTTTCTGATATGAGACTAAGGTGACAGTATAAATGGACAAGGCTTTCAGTAATACTAGGGAAATAATTTACATGGAGGAATAAAAAATAAAGTTCAAAGTACGAGTCCTCTATCTTAGGAGAGACATTCATAGTTTCACAGGTTTTTGAATGCTTCAGTTCAGCGAAAAAATCTCAGCTTTACAGTAGTCAATGACCCCTTCTGTCATTATAACAATAAAGAGAATTTCACCCAAGAAGTACAGAACAGCTAGAATATTCAGTGTATTCTGTCAAAATGTTATTTTCAAAGACCAACTTCCTTTTCTTTTTCTCTCTGTAATGGTTCTCACAGAGCCTACAGCAGATATTTGGGTGTAAAAGCTCTCTAAAAGGTGCTTCTTTCCCCTATGAAAATATCATCCTGAATTTCTTTATGAAAGGCCTGTAGGGCTTCACCTCTACTTACCTGGGCCTCCCACTACCAGCAAATAGTTCTTTGATCTGTACAGTCCCCTTACTGCATTATAATGAGTTTGTAAAGGCATTTCTTCTTCCCCTACTCCCACCTCCACCCACCACTGGTTTCCATCTGAACTGCCAGTTGTATTAGCTTTTCCTTTATAACTTTCTTTTCAGTAGTACTGTACATGTCTTAGACAAATGGAACTCCTGCAGCTCACACGTGACTGTAACACTGAGGAGACTCCCAAGTCCAGATTCCTAAGTACTTTTTGCTGTCATCAGATTGGATCCAGACAGTATCCTTTACTGAAAAGTAAGACTTTGAAAGAGGTCAGGTTCGTACCCTTGTTTAAGGCTGAAAAAATAGTGACAAAGCATCACAGAGTGGGCATACTTAGATTAAGGTGGAAATATTTTAATGAGGGTGAGAAGGTATCAATATACACAGTTAATTTTTGTTAGATTCTTTTATATGATCAGAGGTGTCTTATGATAAGAGAAGTTAAGCATGTGCAAAATATACTGAAGCTGAATAATTGCTTATAGTTTAAAACCAAACAAGGTTATTCTATGTTTCAGCACACATAGTAGTAGTTCAACTACATTATGTTTATAGAAGAGCTTCATCTCTTATATACTGGAAATCTGGAAGGCATGTTGACTACAGAAAAAGTTTACTGTTTTTCACACCATTGCCTTCTTTCCAAAAGTATTTAAAACCTAACAAGGAGGATGTACTGTTCAGTAATCACATTTAAGCTGATAAAAAGTCATACAAATGAATACAATATTAAGAAAGCAGATGGCAGAGATGGTGATGTATGAGCCTGAGAAAACTGCAAATATCACTTGTGTAGTTTCAGCATGATATTTAGTATTATTCGCTGACTTTTTCCAAGGTAAGTTTTCTATAATCTGCTGACGCATCACTACATTACTTCAGAATTGTGGCATAACCTTGCTGAAAGCTGTTGTAAGCAATGACATCACAGTTTGCAAACTAAATTTATCACCATATCTGACAAAGTGAGAGCAGTACATCACAAATGTATCACAAGGCAAGAAGTCTGAACTGATCCAAATGTCAGGGTGTGATCTCCATCATAAATTATTTTTTAATAATTTTTTCAGGCTACCTCTCAGTGCCAAAACAGTGTAAGGGAAAGGTCCAGAAATGCAGGGGAAAATGATCTCTTTAAGACTGAATATCTGAGCCATTCCAAATGACTTCTGAAGTTAAGAGCTCATGACCCTGTGGAAAGCACCTGGTGAGTTCATTACTCTTTTTGTAATACAACTCTACTCAGGTCTCCATCTCCTTTACAAAGATACACAGTCATCCTATGAGATACCATATCCATGTATTCTAAGATTTCTACAGGTAGGGTATCTCCACAGTAATTTTTTTTCCCTTTATTCCCCAAAAATTTACCTTTGAGACTTAGGAACCCAGAAGTATTATTTGCCCAATAGTGACTGAAACTGCTATCCAAAATTAACTAGGAATTGCAAAGTTCATCACCAGTATATGTGTCATAATGTTCTACTTGTTAAAGTATTTTAAACTGCCAGTTATATGAATAGCACTTTGGTAAATACAAAGTTTGTGTCTGTCCAGTACTGCTCAGTACTTTTATAGTTATAGATTTTCTAGAAGCAGTAAAATGTTTTATATTTTATATATTTTGTTAATTGATGTATATATTTACATATGTTTATATATACATATATGTATATTTTAAATGTATATGTAGTATATTTAATGGATAACAATATATTTGCATATTTATACTCATCACCACAAATTGAAAATCTCTTTTGTTTACACAGATAGATGTTCATTTAAACAGCTTTCATTGAAAGCTTGAACTTGAGATTTTGATATGTTTTCATAGTAAATCTACAAGACTTGAAGACTAAGATTGCTATAATTTTTCACTACAACTTTTTATGAAAAACAATAAGATTAGTCAAAAGAAGTGTTTCAGTACATTTTAACCAAATCAAAGTTTCTTGAGAATTACAAGCTTGGGGTTTTTTTTGTTTGTTTTGTTGTTTTGTGTTTTTTGGTTTTTGTTTTTTTTTCCTGAGATAAGACTACCAGAATATTTTGGGATGTATTTTATATCATTCAGATTATTTGATGATTAATTTTAACTTGATGTTATTCTGGAAGTAAAATCCATTCCTACCGCAATAAAGATCTGCATATAATGTGATAGTCTAAAATAGCTAATTAATGTATCTAATTATAATGTATCTATATTTTATAGATACATTATAAATATAGCTAAAACAATAGTTTCAGGTTTTATGTATCTCAGTTTCTGAGATTTAATCAAATAATTGATTTTATCTTTCTTAGACCGTATGTTGACAGTCCCATATTTTTCTACGAAATTAAAAAAACAAAACAAAATTGAAAGCAACAGCTTCATGGTCAACTGTAAACATCACTGTGTTGTTTCACAGCAAGATTTTATTTAAACACACGGCATATTTTCAAAGACAGCATCTTCTGCATGCAATTATGCATTGCATGCATAATTAATTACTTAATTCAAAACTCATAACAAATTGGTGAATTATGTTAAAAAAACCTAATCAAGCAAAGTGCAGGAACTATTATACTTATAATAAATTATTAAAAATGTATTAACATATGCCAAGCTTATAGCACACTGGAGCAAAACGACATTTTATTGTAATGTTGAAGCTACTTTTATTATTTATTTCTCTTATTTTTCCAACATTCCTTCTACAATATCTGAATTTTCATTTCAATGTTGCTTTCTTCTTATGCACTGATGTCTTCTTAAGCTTTCCATATATTCTTGTATCTGTTATATTCATCTCACTTTTCAAGTTCTCAGAATACTTTTTCTCCCATTCACATTGTGTAAAAATCAAACTGGAGTGACCAGTAATCATTATATACCAGTGTTACAGTTTTGGTTGGTATGGGCACAGAAATAACATTCTGAGATAACTTATTTAGAAATAATAAATAGAAGAAATAAATACTTGTTTATCTGTATATGTAGATGAGTCTAATAAGAAATCTGTCACTATAGTTGTCCTACACTTGCATAGAATCACTAGAAAATAAATTAATTTTCCATAGTAGTAGTTACAGACCATTTCCTAGATCCCAATGAAATATGCAAATGGAAATTATTCCCTTAATCAGCATTTTAGATATCAGGATAATTTTCTTCATATGGAACAAATTTAAGGAAAAATAAACCACACTCCAGTTTTGGAGATGGGAGAGAGAAGAAGGTGTTTATTGTTTTTAGTAAATGCCTCTTTTAATTTTCAATTTGGTCTACTTTATCAATGAATAATCTGCTTCACCCTCTTGAATACTCTATTATTGCCTTTACATGGCAAGATGTTGACAAGGTCCAGCTGATCAGGAACCAGAGGTCTTCAACTACAGAAATCAGAACCCAGGTGGACTTCAGTTTTCCCCATTTATGCCTGATTTTTTAATGTTAATTGCACTGCTCTAAGAAGGAGAATATCAACTTTTCCTAATAGTGTTTAGCTTGGTTCTGGTTTTGACATCTTTCTCATTACTGCTGCAGGTTGTGCTGCCTGGGCTAAATCTTTTTTCTTATCTTGAGACTTCTCTTATTTGGATGCTTCCTATGAACAACTACACACACACCTTTTCTTGCCCCTTTGGTGGTCAATTTGATCACATATTAATGTAAAATACTTATTAATTATACCTGGATAGACCATCAGAGTGTTACAAGATCACTGCAGGTTTTAGTTACACTATTTTGCTACACCTATAACTAGATTTGAGATAAATATTATTTAATACTGATTAATGCACTCCTAATTCATAGGATAGAGAATCCTGTTTTGGCTACAGAAAGGAAAGACACTAACATTCCTTTCCTCTGTGTGGAACACACACCTTAACAGGTCCTACACTGGATGTATATTTTTTGAATAATTACATCAGCTTGGTAGCCTGCAATCACCTTGTAATATGCTATCATTTATTGATCAAGTTTCTATACATTATGGCACTAAAATAGATGTCCTTTTCTTGCCAGTTTCAAATGACAGAGTCTTATTTTGCTTCTGAAAATTTTGCCATTCATTCTTCATATGGTCCCTTATTTTATAGACCTGAATTTTGTGTCATTTCTGTTACTCCGATTCTCAAGGTTATTTTTTTATCTGATACACTTCTTTCAGTAATGTTTAACCAAAACAATGTATCATCAGCAAGTTCTATTGTTTCACAGCAAGATTTTTCTTCTTTCTTGCCTAGCCATCCAAATAGAATTGAATTTCAAGAAGTCCCTTCTCTGTATAAGAAGTGATTCTGTTCCTCATTTCTTTATTACTTTTAAATATGGAGGATATCACAAAAATCAATCTGCATAACGTTTAAATAAGTATTTGAATTAAGACCCCACAGACATCAGCTGGAACTGTCCATTTGCTTCAGTATAGTTTAGTTAAGACTACCACATCTTAGGAAAAGCTCTGAAGTGTAAAGAGTAAATGCATTTCTTATAATAGTAGGAGAAAACAGCATATTTTTAACTGTTTTTGGCAAGACAGAGCTAATATAGAGAGAAATCCAACCATTAAATAAATATTATCTCTTTATCCATGTTTTTACTTTTAAATTGGCTAAGGAAATGTGTAAGTTTCTTGTAGCAACACCTACTTCCATTTTAATTGTCCTGATGATTAAGTATTACTATATACTAAACACATTGACTGTGAAACTGTTTGGAAAGGGGTGATGCTTCCACGATTTTTTTCTCCTTTTATCACCAAAAGAAAAATTACAAACAAACAAACAAACAAGAGTTCTATAAAGCTTACTTTTCTTCTTGGCAGGAAGATGTGACAAAAATGAAAAGCTCTTAAAATGTGCCTCACATTCCCTGTATTGAATTGCCCCAAAATGCATGATAAAACATGTTTTTCCCCAGAAACTCTTGAGATCTTAAATTATCATATGCTTACTTGGTTCAATACCTGGTAGGTAGATGCAGGGTCCAGGGTCCAGTCAGATTTTCAGTAGAAGACTCTTATAAACTGATCAGTAAACCTTTCTCAAACGTTTGTTATTAAAAATATTAAAAATGTTAAAGGAAATCACTACAGAGCCATCAAGCCGCAGGTCTGATTTAGATAGGGGTAAATGAATATAGCTTAAAGACTAAAGTAAAACTTCTTCTTGCCAAATTCTCACTAATTACATATTAAGTAATGAAAATGTAATTATAGTTCTAAGGTAAAGAAGTGTTCATCAGCCCTTATGCTATCTGGAATAATTAAATTTACAGTTAGTGCACCAAAAATCATGAATATAAAAGAGTTACCTGTGTCCCAGTTGAGACAGGTAGAAAATGGATGTCAACAGTAAAAAAGAAGATTAAGATCAATTTAGAGGAAAGTGTTCTAGCAGTCAGAAAAGTAGAACAATTTACCTTTACATTTTGGAATTCAGTACTGGAAGTCTTTAGGAACAGGTTAGAAAAATATTTCTTGAAAATACAAGTCATTCACCCTGTATTAAGATTTAGAAATTAACTGATTCATTCTCTTCTGTCTCTGTGTTTTTTCCAACATTGGTTCACATAAAGTGAAGTTCTACTATGCAATAGTTATTTCCTATCCAGATGGTAAGATTTCCAGTGGTTAGTATAATTATTGTTATAAGTCCATTTACATACCATATTCAGATCCTCAGTAAGAAGTTGAGTTTATAAACACAGATTTAGAAAATACTCTTTATTGGACTATGTATATCAGAGGAACACAGAGTTGAACTGACTTATTTGCTTTGTCTGAAAATATTTTTTTTTTTTCTAGAGTCTGTCAAAATTGGTTGATACTTGATTTTCATAACATACCTGCTAATCCAGACAATCATTTTTTCCTCTGATGATTACAGACTGTCATTTACTCAACAGCAAAGAAATACCATTTTTAGCAGAACTGATAAGGCTTTGAGTCTGGATCTTGATGGTCTGACAGGTCTACTTGCCGATGACATTAGTGGTTATCTGAAAAAAAACCTTTTTAATATTTAGCCTTTCATCAGGTAAAAATGCAAATGCAGGAATGATGCAAAGAATAAGACAGGCAAACTACAGAAAGTCCCTAATAGAGTGATTATTTATCAGGTGAGCTACTGAATTTTGCTCAGCAAAAGAAAGCAATTAAGCTGCATGTCGGAGGCATGGACAGTTTGCTTCAATCTGTGAATTCCAACCCTGAATTAAAAAAGAGCAGCAGGTACTTTTTTCTCCTCTTTATTTCTTTCACCAGGACACTTTAATATGAAACCCAAAGCTCAGCCCAGAGTTTTGCTTTAGCATTTCTAAATACTGGCCTGAGCTTTTATATTAGCTTAGAATCTTGATGCATGTTAATATTCCACAAAATTACCTACATTTAGATTATTTTATTAACAATTTGCCAACCCAGCATTCCACATCAAACTATGTGACACTTTACTAATACTGATATGACCAACATTTTTTTTTCATTGTCATAGAAGTTATTGTGAAGTAAATATAAACTGAGATAGACACTGACCTTTTTTAGTGTAACTGGTGTCAGTCTTTGTTCCCATTTCTCTGTTTACTGAGACACAGAATTCTAAGGGTCTGTGCTACTCATTTTTAAGATAATAGAGAATCTCTAGTCCTTAATTTTTGCACAGATTTTGTTTTTAATAGGCCAGATATGCCCATTGCAAGAAATCTATAATGTTCAAAATGGGAAGCAATTTCAGGAGAAGAATAGTACCTATTCAAGTAGTCAATACAAATGTGATTTGTTATTCAGTCAAATATCCTTTTAAATGATTATTTATGTTGAACTATATCATCATTCTTCCGCTGAGTGGTGGTAGCTTCTCAAGTGCTGAAAACCAGTTTCTTCTGAAGATGAAATCTCAGTGCAAAGTCTGGAAATAATGATATTTGTTTTATATACAACTGTTTAGCAGTGATTGATGTGATCACAACGAATAGGTAGAAACTCTATTTTTTTTCAGAAAGGTCATCTCAAGTGTTTGGCTGTCATAGGGTCATAGAGCACCTGTTTCAACACTGTCATTAGATTTAGAAAACACAGCAGTGAGTGCAAAATTCTCTGGTATTTGCTAACTATAAATATTTTCCAAAAATTTATGTAAGATAACCATAAATTTATTTTTTTTTCTTTTTTTTTCTTTTTTTTTTTTTTCTGAAGGTAGAAATTATACACATTAAGCAAGTTGTAAGTCTATGTGTAACAGCACCATCTGGTGACCCTGTTACAGCAATGCTATATACAAATAAATACAGATTAAAAAAAAAATAAATCTCCCAGCTATCTCAGAAAATGGTTCTGAAGAATAGAAGAAATAAGACTGTACCCAAAATATATCTGGACACAATATTAATTTACAAGTTAAATATGATCAGCAAGTGGATGGTAGCTTCAGTCTTCGTGAATTCCCAATAATTTTTTTAGGACAAAGAGAAATTTATACATATGCTTATGACTCAGGAGAAATAAATGTGTGGACTAGATCTTATGATGATTACAAACCCTCTCTTATGGTTTTATTTTAGGTAGAGATAAAATAAATAGACTCCATATAACCCGTCTTAAAAGGACATGCTTAGAGTACATGAAGAAAGTGTTAATGGTATTAATTTATGTGAAGGCTGCAACCATTTCATTGCACTATTTCAACACTGTCAGTGTATCTTTTTTAAGATTCCTCTGTTAAGACCTGTGCTTCAGCTGATCTAGAGTCTCATTCTATCCTTTTTGCCTTTTATCTCCTGAGAAATGTTGATACCCTGTATTCCACCAGTCAACAGTAACTCTTGAAGATATACACCACTGTAGCCTTTGATATGGTTTGCTTAAACAGCAGAGCAAATAATTGAAACTAATTTCCTTGAAATCAGCTGAGATTTCAGCAGGCCTGAAAAAAGAACAGATCTGTGACTGAATGCTTTCCAAGCAATCTGTTTAGTTCTGCATGTGCTTCAACTCAATTTCATGGTAATTTCATAAAGAGGATGTATTTTAATCCAGTGTGTTGCAGAGCTGAAGCTTTTACTCTTTTATTTAAGTAATACAGTTGAAACATTTTTTATGCCACTTTAGTTAGCAATATGAATAATTGTTGCAGCACATTTTCAACTTGTCTGTGTTTTAAATGTCTCCCAGTAGCTTCCCAGTTAGTTTCCTTCCTATAACACAGCAGCTAGAAATGTATATAAAGTTATCCATTTAATTCAAGTGTTTTTCCCCTTATCTTTTTTTTTTTTTTTTTTTTCCCCAAAAGCTAATTTGCAAAGGGTATCCACTTAGCTAATGACAGACAACTAATATAAGGTAGAAGAAAACTGACCAGTGAAGTTAAGACCAAAATCTCAAATAAAATATTTTTGTATTATAATGAGGTGTTAGTAAATGAAAGATGCTTGTTTGAAATTCAAGTTGTAGTGTCAAGTTCCACAGATAAGTTATAGAAATCTCAAATTGCTTTGGTTTCTCTCTGGACAACTCTTGTTGCTCATGTTTTACAAGAAAGATTATTTGTTCAGGTCAGGAAGCACGAAAAACAAAAGGGAAATTACAAATTAATGAAGGAAAAAAGGAACTGTACAAAATTGCCTAATTGCATCATGTTATTCATAGTAATTTTTAGAGGAAAAAGAAGAAAGAACATTTTTAACAGAAAAAAAAAAAAGAGAGATATGAATACTCAAATATATTTTTATCTCTTGGACATGAAGACATATAACATGCTTATAATATTGTCCACAGCGCATAGATGAAAGATTTCTGTTAGAAAGCATTTACCATATGTGTAGAGACAAGAAGTCAACCATTGATTTCTAAAGACTGTATTTTTATTCAGTATCCTAAAGGCCTTTGATTATTATGGTTCTTCCTTATCAGTGGAAAGGGGCAAAGCATCTTTCCTTTCCCAGTGTGTCTGTCTGGATGTGATTCAGGCTTGAGGTCTTGGCTGAAAGTAAAGCTAGATATTGTGGAATTAATATAATTCTCTCAGGTAGTGTACTTTTTGTTTATACCTTCACTTTATCAAGTATTACTCAGATGTTAGCCAGCTATCTTTGCCAAAAGTCAGGATGGGGTTATTTGCTTGCTTTTCTTTCGTTTGTGTTCTATTTGTATATATATATATATATGTATATAGAGAAAAGTAGACTGAAATATTTTTTACTTATGCATATAAAGATTTGCTTAATTTTTCTTTCTGTAAGGTGGTTGATGTTTCCTTATCAACCATTCATCATTACTATCATCACAGCCTTTCCGCTGTTTTACTAGATAGATTACTAACACTTATTCTTCCTAAACATTAGCTAGTTTTAGAATCCATTTTCATGCAGAATTCATTCATGTACTCTGGCTAAAGCAAGTTGTTGGCATAATTCATTCCTGGAAACATCATACCAGTTCTTTATATATCACAGAATCACAGAATCATCTGTGTGGGAAAAGACCTTGAAGATCATCCAGTCCAACCGTTAACCTAACACTGAAGTTCCCAACTACACCATATCCCTCAGCGCTGTGTCAACCTGACTCTTGAACACCTCCAGGGATGGGGACTCCACCACATCCCTGGGCAGCCCATTCCAACGCCTAACAACCTGTTCTGTAAAGAAATGCTTCCTAATATCTAGTCTAAACCTTCCCTGGCACAACTTGAGGCCATTCCCTCTTTCTTGTCCTATCACTTGTTACTTGGTTAAAGAGACTCATCCCCAGCTCTCTGCAACCTCCTTTCAGGGAGCTGTAGAGGGCGATGAGGTCTCCCCTCAGCCTCCTCTTCTCCAGACTAAACACCCCCAGTTCCCTCAGCCGCTCCTCGTACGACCTGTGCTCCAGACCCTGCACCAGCTCCATTGCCCTTCTCTGGACACACTCGAGTCATTCAATGTCCTTTTTGTAGTGAGGGGCCCAAAACTGAACACAGGAATCGAGGTGCGGCCTCACCAGTGCCAAGGACAGGGGTAAGATCCCTTCCCTGTCCCTGCTGGCCATGCGATTGCTGACACAAGCCAGGATGCCATTGGCCTTCTTGGCCACCTGGGCACACTGCTGGCTCCTGTTCAGCCGGCTGTCAATCAGCCCCCCCAGGTCCCTCTCTGACTGGCAGCTCTCCAGCCACTCCTCCCCAGGCATGTTCCTATCCTTTGAATCTAGATAAGTAGCTATATTTGATCTTCAGTATAAAATACCATTTGGACATCAGATACCTATGCCATTACTACCTTTCTTATTCATTCTAGCAATGAAGATTAGAATATATATATATATTTTTTTTTTTTCCCCTGTGGACAGGCAGATTTCAATATTGCTGTGCTGAGACCAAGGCATTCTACATGATAGATACTCTAAGTTGGCTCATTAAATTTTTTACTACAAAACCTGCATTTGTAGAACATAAGAGTTATTTGAACATAGGTGATTATTGCTCATGGGTTTAAACAAATGTATATAACACAGGAACGTAAAACATTTAAAAAAAAAACTTTTTAATGTAGCATGTACACTGTTACAAAAGTCTAGAATTAAAATACTTAACAAAATTAAAATCTGTTCCTTTGCATGATTATTTACATGCACCAAATATATATATACACATGTATGCGCATACATATATGCATATACAAGTGCACATATGTATATATGTATATATATGCATATTCAAAAATAATATCTTGTATGGTATTTGATTTATTCTTTAATTAATCAGTTAACTACATAAGAATTACTTTGTCAGGAGGGTGAAGAGACAGTTCAAGAAATGTGTAAGTGTTGCATGAAGCTGTATGAAGATTGGATGAGAATGGAATGGAATAGTAAAGATTTCTGGTTTCCTTTTTTAATCTCTTCTGAGGACACAGAAATGTTATTTCTTCTTTACAGGTCAAACACGAATAGATTTTCAAATGAGTTTTAGAATGGATAATCCTAACAGTAAGGTGAACCCAGGCAAATTTCATACCTCTGTCTGAAGGAAGTAATAGAAAATTTTTTCTTTAAAGACAAGTTATTG